>NC_091473.1:71640884-71940884 GCF_036971445.1 Narcine bancroftii | reverse complement strand
GCAAAGTCTAGCACAATGGGGCACTGGAAGTCCTTTGTTGTAGTAACTGTGGCTGCTGTGGTTTTCCACCAGTTTTTGGTAGCACCTATCTTCAAAACTGGAGTAAGTTTCATCATACAGGGTTCACCAACAGGACCTGTCAGCAGCTGCAGCTTCTAGTTCGCTTGGCAGGATGCCACAATCGTGTAGGGTTTCCTTCACAGCATCTTTATAGTGCTTGCGTGGACAACCTTGAGGTCTCCTTCCGGTCTTCAGTTCACTATAGAGCAGCTGGTGATGCATACAGTGGTCGTTCATTCTGATGACCTGTCCCACCCACTGCATCTGGGCTCTGATGATCGGGGACTCAATGCCCGTGGACTCCATGTGATCCAACACCTCCAGGTTGGAGACAAATCTGAGAAGCAATCATTTATCATTACTCTCTGGCTTCTCCTGTCCAGCCATTGTTGAATCCATTTCACTACTTCACCATGAATAGCTAGCATTTAAACCTTCCTGGCTAACCTTCCATGCAAGTCCTTGTCAAAAGTCTTACCAAAGTCCTTGCAGACAACTTTCATAGCTTTTCTTTCATCAACTTTCCTGGTAACTTCCTCAAAAAACTCTATAAGATTGCTTAAACATGACCTCTCATGCACAAAGCCAAGTTAACTATCCCAAATCAGTCCCTGGCTATCCAAATAATTGTATCTCCGATCTTTTTGAACACCTTCCGATAATTTACCTACGATTGACTTCAGCCTTACTGGCCTATAATTTCCAGGGTTATTTTTGGAGCCTTTTTAAACAATGGAACAATATGAGCTACCCTTAAATCCTCGGGCACCACACCCATGGTTAAGGACATTTTACATATTTATGCAAGAGCTCCTGAAATTTCTACACTCACCTCTCTCAAGGTCAGAGGGAATATCTTGTCAGGTCCTGGGGATTTATCCACCCTTATTTGCTTTAAGACAGTAAGCACTTCCTCCTCTTTAATCTGTATATGGCCTCACTGCTTGTTTTCCTTACTTCCCATGATTCTCTGCCTATTTCCTGCATGAATCATAATAAAAAAAATATTTAAGACCTCTCCCATCTCTTTTGGCTCCATACAAAGTCGACCATTTTGATCTTCAAGGGGATAAATTTTGTCCCTTACTATCCTTTTGCTCTTAATATACCTGTAGAAACTCTTAGGATTTTCCTTCACATTGTCTGCCAAAGCAACCTCATGTCTTCTTTTAGCCTTCTTTATTTCTTTCTTGAGGTTTTTCTTGCATTGTTTATACTCCTCAAGAATTTCATTTGCTCCATGTTGTATATACCTGTTACAGACCTCTCTCTTCTTCCAAACCAGATTCCAAATATCCTTCAAAACCCAAGGTTCCCTATACCTTCTAAACTTGTCTTTGATCCTGACAGGAATATACAAACTCTGTACTCTCAAAATTTCACCCTTGAAGGTTCTCCACTTATCTCGCACATCCTTGACCAAAAACAATCTATCCCAATCCATACATTTTAGGTTCTTTCTCATTTCCTCACAATTGTCCTTTCTCCAGTTTAGAATCTCATCACAAGGTCCTTCTATCCTTCTCCATAATTAACATGAAACTAATGGCATTATGAACACTGGTCCCAAAATGTTCCCTGCCCATACTCTGTCACCTGTGCTATCTTATTCCCTAAAAGGAGCTCCAGTATTGCACCCTCTCTAGTTGGTACCTCTATATATTGATTTAGAAAACTTTCCTGAACACATTTGACAAACTCTAAGCCATACAGCTCTTTTACAGTATGGGAGTACTAGTCAATATGTGAAAAGTCTGCTATCTCTACAGATTTGTTCCTCCAATTCTCATTAACTATTGGGTGGTCTATAATACAACATCATGAGTGTGGTCATAAGTTTCCGGTTCCTCAGCTCCACCCATATAGTCTCAGTAATCAGGGTGACAGATTTAAGATTACTAGGCAGGGAGACTTCTCAAGGACATCAAGCATGAGAGTTATCAAAAATGTGGCTTCGGGTTATTAAGATTAAAGCAAATTTTGTCAGTTTAACTGCAATCATTTGTAGTAATCATGGAAGACACACCTGAGGCCTCTTTCTAAAATGTGCAGCCGAGTATCATGAGAGACTGTGTCCCACAGGGTGAAATCAAGACAATTCTGGGAAAAGAAACACCCTTCACTTCCAATTGTGGATGGAACAGTTTGAAATGAATCCCTTGATATGTGTATGGGGGGGGGGGGGGGGGGGGTGCTAAATGACACAAGTATTTGTCAACATCAGCTTTACATTTTGATTGTTATTAGAGATGATGTAATTTTTCTGTGCTGTACACCAAGAAAGTATTCGATTCACTTTCACATAAACACATAAAATGAATTCCTGTTCAGAGAAACTAAACAAGGCATTTAGTGACGAATCCTAACCTTGTGCAGCACACAAAAGTGCTGGAGACACTCAGAAGATCACGCAGCACCCATAGGAAGTAAAAGGCCGTCAAAGGCCCATCATCAGGAATTCCTAACGAACGCTTCAGGCTGAAATTCACATTGCCTTTTATATTCCTCTAGCACTTTTGTGTACCTCGCTGGATTCCAGCATCTGCCCATTTTCTTGTTTACCTTTAGAATCCTAGCCATTTCTTTCTGCTTCCTCCAGCTTTGCTGGACTCACTTCCCTGCTGGATTCAGTTTCTTGCTGCTAATGATGAGAAACATGCTTGGGAGACATGCAGGAGACATCTCCACAGGAACATAAGAGTGGCAGAGAGGATCTCTGGAGTTTCCCTCTCCATCCATCGATGTGATCCACTGGAATCTGAAGAGGGCACCCAAAATCATTGAGGACCCCTTCCACCCCACACACAGCATCGTTCAACTGCTCCCATTGGGAGAGATGTCCAGGAGTATCAAAGCCAGCACCACCAGGCTGAGAAACAGATTCTTCCCATGGGCAGTGAAATTGCTGAACTGCTCACACACTGAACGGTGAGAAAGGAATTGCTTACACTAGCCATCTGAGACTTTAATAGTTAAAAAAAACCAATATTTATTTATTTACTTGTAAATATGAATACTGTCCTGTATATGTATTGTTTGTCTGTATATGTGTTATATCTGGTTGAGTGTCTGTGTTTTGGAACAAGGACTGGAGAACACTGCTTCATGGGATTGTACTTGTCCATTCAGATGGCAATAAACTTGACTTGACTTGACCTGAGGATACTGCAGATGATGGAATCTGAAGCTAAACACAGTCTGCTGGAGGAAGTCAGTGGGTCAAGCAGCATTAGTGGGAGGAAACAAATAATCGATGTTTCAGGTTCAAACCCTTTATTGAGAAACATGCTGGGTTTGCTATTACCAGTTGCTATTTCTGGACTTATCTACTTCACCGTTGTACAGTGGAATTCTCCTCTCCCGTGGAATATCCTCTTTCAGTGGCATTTTAATTATGAGTTGGTGACAGGCAGAACTCTCCATTGGCAGAGTGTCTGGAGAGAAAATGTTACAATGCCATTGCAAAGAATTGAACAATAACATTTTCCACTCCAATCCCCTGTCTTTTCTTACACAGTTTCCAGTTCCTTGCTCCTTTCTATCTATCTCTGCCAGTTGTTGGCAGAGGAAATCTGTGTTGCCAAAGCTGCAGCCAAGAGATGAAAGCAACTAACTCCTGTGTTTGATCAGCATTACTGATCACTTCACTGTGAGAGTGACTACTGCCAAAGGTTTAACTGAACCAGTTATGGCAACAGTGTTTATCAGACCAGTACAGAATCTGAACAATGCAGGATGAATGACCCATCTCTTGATCGCTCAAGTCAGGAGTGTGTTTGATTCTCTTGCCGGGCTGGATACAGTTACAACAGCCCTAATATACAGCAGCGTTGAGGGCTCTATATGATAGTACAAAATGCTATCACCAATGTATATATTTGTATATATTTACATATAGCGATAGTGCCTGGACAGCAACGGTCGCTACGTCCACAGCCTGCCGCCACCGCCGACTTCGTCCGGATCCCGTCACTGGAAGACACTGTCAACTCGCCTGCACCGCAAGTATCGCAGCCTCCACAGCTCGCCGCTGACTCCAGCCGAACACTGCTGCCTCTGCAACTCACAGCCGACATCACCGTGTGAGCGTAGCGCGCACCATGCCGAGGCCCCACGACGTTCCGCCCCTACTCCAGTGATGAAAGGATCCATCGGACGGCCCACCCAGCGACGAGTGACGTCATCATGCCAGCCTCCACAGTCGCCAACACAAGCAGCAGCCCCACTCCCTGTATGGGCTGTTGCATCAGTCACATTAAACCAGGACCAGCCACGCACCTAGCTAAGGCTATGGAAATAATTAAGGTGAACAGCCAATATACCAACTGTCTGTTTGATTCAGGTTCGACGGACAGCTTCATCCATCCAGACCTGGTCCAACAATGCACACTAGCATTTCACCCGACAGACCAGAAGATCTCGTTGGCCACAAGAGCCCACTCAGCGGGCATCAAGCAGTATTGTGTGGTGATCTTGAAAGTTCAGGGCATCAAATTTACAGGGTTTAAATTGCTGATCCTCTCCCAATTATGTGCACCTGTGTTGCTGGGGTTGGATTTCCAATGTCATTTTAAATCAGTGTCACTGCACTATGGGGGACCCACTCTCCACTCTCTGTCTGCCACCACTCCTCCCCGGAAACCTCCTGCAGTGACAGCCCACACCAGTCCCCGTGTCCCGACGCTCCACTTGCAGCCTCTCCACCCTCCGGGTCACTCCTCCAGCAGTCAAACTCACCCCTGGCTGGAAACCGATTGCCACTAAAAACAGGGAGTACAGCTTCAGGGACAGGAAATTTATTAAAAGTGAGCTGCACAGACTGCAGGACGAGGACATCATTGAGGCCAGTGAAGTCCCTGGAGGGCGCAGGTGGTAGTGGTGAAGAACGGGGAGAAGCTGAGGATGGTGGTTGACTACAGCCAAAGAGTCAACTGCTTCACGCTCTTGGATGCTTATCCTCTTCCGCGAATCACGGATGTGGTGAATCAGATTGCCCAGTACCATGTGTTTTCCACCATCGACCTCCGATCAACCTACCACCAGCTCCCGATCTGCATGGAAGATCGCCCTTTCACGGCCTTCGAAGTGAACAGGCGTTTATCAATTCCTCAGGGTCCCCTTCGGTGTCACAAATGGTGTCGTGGTCTTTCAGTGAGAGATGGACCGGATGGTACACCAGAATGGACTAAAAGCTACATTCCCGTATCTGGACAATGTCACCATCTGTGGCCACGACCCGCAGGACCATGACGCCAACCTTGAGAAATTCTTCCAAATGACGAAACAGCTGAACCTGACCTACAATTTCAAGAAATGTGTTTCCGGACCACTCGCCCTGCTATTCTAGATTGCGTGGTGGAAAAGCCGGACACCAACTGCATGTGCCCTCTCATGGACCTTCCACCACCCCAAACCCAGAAGGTACTCAAACGCTGCCTGGGTTCTTTTTCCTATTACACCCAATGGGTCCCACAGTACGCTGACAAGGTACGGCCACTCATTAAGTCCACTTCCTTCCCCCTGTCATTGGAAGCCAGAGCGGCCTTCGACTGTATCAAGTCAGACATTGCCGCGTCCACTCTGCATGCTATCGACGAATCCATACCCTTCCAGGTGGAGAGTGATGCGTCCAACTTTGCACTGGCAGCCACCTTAAACCAGGCCAGTAGGCCTGTTGCTTTCTTTTCTAGGACCGTCCAGGGCCCAGAAAGCCGACACTCCTCTGTTGAGAAGGAGGCCCAGGCCATTGTAGAGGCCATACATCGTTGGAGACACTACCTCGTTGGTAGGCGCTTTACACTGCTGATCGGCCAATGCGCAGTCTCATTTATGTTTAGCAGCAACCAGCGGGGTAAGATCAAAAATGACAAGATCGCCAGGTGGAGAATCGAACTCTCTAACGTCAACTACATCATTCTGTACTAGCCCGGCAAACTCAATGACCCGCCCAACACCCTTTCCCATGGGACATGTGCCAGTGTACAACTGGACAGCCTGCAGAGACTCCATGAGGAGCTCTGTCATCTGGGAGTCACCAGGTTCGCCCACTTTGTAAAGGTCCGCAACCTGCCCTATACGGTCGAGCCTGCCCAGGGACCAACTTCTTCCAGCCCGAGATGACCCATGTCATTAAAGGCACCCGGCCCTTTGAACATCTCAGTGTGGACTTCAAGGGGCCCCTATGGTTGACGAATCGTAACATTTACATTCTCACGGTGATCGACGAGTACTCCTGCTTCCCGTTTGCTCTCCCCTGCTCGGACATGACCGCCTCCTCAGTCATAGATGCACTGCACAGCATCTTCACCATTTTTGGGTACCCCAGTTATATCCATAATGACCGGGGGTCCTCGTTTATGAGTGCAGAGCTGAGGCAGTACCTTCTGAAGTGCAGTATTGCTTTGAGCAGCACCACTAGCTAAAGCCTGCACGGTAACGGGCAGGTCAAAAGGGAGAATGCCACCGCTTGGAAAGTGGTCACACTTTCCTTCCGGTCCAAAGGCCTCCCCACCACTCGCTAGCAGGACATCCTTCCAAACGCCCTACACTCCATCAGGTCTCTGTTATGCACTGCCACCAACGCTACCCCGCACAAACGTATATTCTCGTTCTCATGGAAGTCAGAATTGGGAACAACCACACCGGCTTGGCTGACAGTCCCTGGACCTGTCCTGCTGAGACTTCATGTCCGCTACACAAAAAATGACCCCCGAGTTGACCGGGTAACGCTGTTACATGCGAACCCGCACTATGCCTATAGAGAGTATCCAGACGTGCGGGAGGACACAGTCTCAGGAAGGGATCTGGCCCAAGCCGGGTCTAGCATTGTCATGTTCCAACCCTCCCCTAGGTTACATGCTGGGACAACGGGGCCAGCAACACCTCGCTGATGACAATGGCAGCAGATTGGAGCAGCTCACAGCCAAAAACGATGGAGGACTAGGATAAACTGCACCTGCATCCGGGGATCCCAGCGATGATACTCTGCCAGCTACCCTGATTCCGGAGCCACAGCGATCATCTTGGACAATCAGGCCCCTCAACTGTTACAGCCCATGAACACTGCATGCTACACCCCCTCCCCATTTTTTTTTCTTTTTCTCTTTCTTTCCCTTTTACTCACCCAGGGGTCAGTTCCTAAAGAAGGGGTGAATGTGATAGTACAGGATACTATCACCAATGTATATATTTACATATAGTAGTAGTGATTGGCTGAGAGCTGTAACCATGCCTGCTGGCATGTCACAAAGGGCTGCCCCTAACCAGACCCAGGTCAGTCTGGACTGATCGACCTCGATGTACTATGCTCCAGTCTTTTGCTAATAAAAGCCTTAGTTTGAGTCAACAAGTCTTTGAGTCATTTGACATGCCACATTCTACTACTTGACTTTATATCTACCATCTCTAACGTGAATAGACTGAGTTTGGTATATGATATCTTTACAAGTCACTGAAAAATTATTCCAGTAGTATCTCCTGCCAACAAATGCTGAGAACAAGGGCAACAATATATGGGATAGTACCAGTGCCAGCCCCAAGAGCCATCAGCTGGGGTAGCCTGGCAGCGCACAATAGATAATACTGCTGCTGCTCAGCTCCAATAGCCCGTGTTAAATCTTGATCTCCAGCACTGTCTGAGTTCAATTTGCACATGGCCACATGGGAGCCCCCACCCTCCCCCCTCCCCGATGCTCCTGTTTCTTCCCACATCTGAAAGATCTGCTCATAGTTTAATTGGATGCGATAATTTGCCCCTAGTGTAGGTGGCAGGGGAAACAGTGAAACTGAAGGGCATGAAGGAGGGAATAGGTTGTAAAGGAATGAATGGGGGAGTGGAACTGATAAGAAAGCTGTGAGAGCCAATATAGGCTTACGGGGCAGAATGGTTTCTTCCCATACTGTAGAGAAAAATGCAATAATGTCTCTGCAATAACCAGAACAGTATCTATCCACATCCTGAGAGCAATAAAAACACAGAGGACAAGATAAAAAGATAGCTCTGTAATGATTGATAACTGACCATCAAGCTGTTTTTAAATAGCAGGCTAACCGTTCATTGGTAAGCCCTGGATGAACTATGAAATACAGAACCTGCTGAGAACCAGATCACAGGCATTTAAGTCTACCATTTTGGATACTTTTGGGGGAGATGACGTACCAGAGACAAGCCACACGATAGGTCTCTGGCACTGAGCCTGGTTCTGTGGCAAAGAAGGAAAGGGAGAAGAAGAGATGAGCTATAGTGATAGGGAATTCCATAGTTAGGGGGACAGATAAGAGGTTCTGTAGAAGAGATCAAGTATCAAGGATGTTAAGTTGCCTCCCTGGTGCCAGGGTTTGAGATATCTCAGATCAAGTTCATAGCATTCTCAGGAGGGAGGATGAGCAGCTAGATGTCGTGGTCCATATAGGGAACAATGACATGAGTAGGAAACGTGAGGAGGTCCTGCAAGGAGAGTTCAGGTACTTAGGGACTAGATTGAAGGACAGGTCCTCCAGGGTAGTGATCTCAGGACTGCTACCTCTACCATGTGCTAGTGATGTTAGAAATAGGAGGATAATGCAGCTTAACACATGGCTAAAGACCTGGCGCAGGTGGAAGAGCTTCAGGTTTCTGGATCATGGAGCTCTTTACCAGGGAAGCTGAGACCTGTTCTGAAGGGACAGTATGCATCTCAAATGGAGGGAGACTAATATCCTGCGAGAAGGTTCCCTAGTGTTGCTCTGCTGCGTTTAAACTAGATTTGTGGGGGATGGGAACCAGAGTGCCAGAGCAGATAGAGGAGTGGAAGAGGGAAAAGGTGATATGAAAATTACAGGCACAGTTAGAAGTCAGCAGGTCATATGAGGGGAATTTTCTAAAGTGAATCTATTTCAATACAAGGAATATTGGAGGAAAGTCAGACGAGCTTAGAATGTGGATTGGCACGTGGAATTATGACTGTGACTATTAGTGAAACTTGGTTGCAGGAGGGGCATGACTGACAGCTCAATATTCTGAGCTTCTGTTGCTTTAGATGTGATAGAATATGGGGGGGGGGTGGGGAGAGGAAATAAAAGAGGGAGGAAGGGCATTTCTCATCAAGGAAATCACAGCTATGCTCAAGTAGGACAGAGCAGAGGGCTCGTCTACTGAGGCTATATGGGTGGAGCTGAAGAACAGGAAGGGTATGACCAAACTCTTGGAGTGGTATTATAGTCCGCCCAATAGTCAGCGAGAATTGGAAGAGCAAATCTATAAAGAAATAGCTGACAGCTGCAGAAAAGGTAAGGTTATGATAGTAAGAGATTTTAATTTTTGACAAATTGACTGAGACTCCCATACTGTAAATGAGCTGGATGGCTTGGAGCTTGTCAAATGTGTTCAGGCAAGTTTTCTAAATCAGTAAATAGAGGTACCAACTAGAGAGAGTGCAATACTGGATCTCCTATTAGGGAACGAGACAGGACAGTTGATAGAAGTATGTGTAGGGGAATATTTTGGGTCCAGCGATCTTAATGCCATTAGTTTCAAGTTTTTAAGAAGGTTAGGTCTGGGCCTTGGGTTGAGATTCTAAATTGGAGAAAGGACAATTGAAAATGAGAAAGAATCTAGAATGCATGGCTTGGGATAATTTTTTTTTCAGTCAAGAAGTGAAGATGTTCAACATTTGAAATTTTTGGGATACAGTGTTTATATATTCCTGTCAGGAATAAATGCAAATTTAGCAGGCATAGGAAACTTTCATTCTTGGGAGATATTGGGGATCTGGTTCAAATGAAGCAAGAGGTGTATAGCAGTTATAGGCAACATGGAGCAAATGAGGTATTGAGGAGTATAAAAAATGCAAGGGAAACCTCAAGAAAAAGTCAGGAAGGGTAAAAGAAGACATGAGTTTGCTTTGGCAGACAATGTGAAGGAAACTTCTACAGGTATATTAAGAGCAAAAGGATAGTAAGGGACAAAATTGGTCCCCTTGAAGATCAAAATGGTTGGCTTTGTATGGAGCCAAAAGAGATCGGGGAGGTCTTAAATGTTTTTTTTCATCATGATTCATGCAGGAAACAGGCAGAGAATCATGGGAAGTAAGAAAAACAAGCAGTGAACCCATCGAACCTGTACAGATTAAAGAGGAGAAAGTGCTTGCTGTCTTAAAGCAAATAAGGGTGGATACATTTGCAGGAGCTGACAAGATATTCCCTCTGACCTTGAAGGAGGTGAATATAGAAATTGCAGGAGCTCTTGCATAAATATTTGGAATGTCCTTAACCATGGGTGTGGTGCCCAAGGATTTAAGGTTAGCTCATGTTGTTCCGTTGTTTAAAAATAGGGCTCCAAAAGTAACCCTGGAAATTAAAGACCAGTAAGCTTTATGTCAGTAGTAGATAAATCATGGTCTTCCAGGAGATTGGATATACAATTATTTGAATAGCCAGAAATTTATTAGGGATAGTAAACAAGATTTTGTGCATGGTAGGTCGTGTTTAAGCAATCTTATAGTTTTTTGAGGAGGTTACCTGGAAAGTTGATGAAGGAAAGGCTGTGGAAAAGGCATTTACAATGTCCCGCATGGGAGGTTGGTCAGGATGTTCAAACGCTATATATTCATGGTGAAGTAGTGAACGGGATTAGAAAATGGCTGGATGGGAGAAGCCAGGGAATAGTGGTGGATGACTGCTTCCTAGACTGGGGGCCTGTGCCTCAGGGATTGGTACTGGGACCATTGTTGTTTGTTATCTCTATCAATGATCTGAATGATAAAGTGGTAAATTGGAACAGCAAGTTTTAAGATGACACTACGATTGGAGGTGTTGTGGACAGTCAAGAAGGTTTTCAAAGCTTTAGATGAATCTGGACCAGCTGGGAAAATGAGCTGAAAAATGGCAGGTGGAATTTAATGCAGACAATTGTGAAGGATTGAATTTTGGAAGGACAAACCAAGGAAGTATGTACATGGTAGGGCACTGAGGAGTGCAGTAGAACAGAAGGACCTGGAAATACAGGTACATACTGTAAATATTCGAGTATAATGAGAAAAAATTTCCCCTTTTTTCCCCTCAAAAATAGGGGGGGTCGCATTATACACAAGATTTAAAATTTTTTTTAAATTTCTGCAACTCGCAACTCGGGCCAGAGAGACAGCAGCATAACTCTGGAGGCCGGGCAGGTAGGCGGGTGAGCAGAGAGATGCCAGCGCAACTCAGGCAGGCGGACAGGTGAGTGGAGAGATGTCAACGCGACTCAGGTGGGTGAGGGGAGGGGGTTCATGAGAGACGCCAGCGTGACCCAGGTGGGTGAGGGGAGGGGGGTTCGTGAGAGATGGCAGTGTGACTCTGGCAGGCAAAGGGAGGTGGGGTTGTATTATACATAGGGGTAAAAATTTTCCCCCTTTTTCCTCTAAAAAATGGGGGGTGTCACATTATACAAGGAATGCATTATACACAAATATTTACAGTAATTCCCTGAAAGTGGTGTCATAGGTGGATAGGGTTGTAAAGAGACCCTTTAGCAAATTTGCCTTCATAAATCAAAGTATTGAGTATAGGAGCTGGGATGTTATGGTAAAGTTGCATAAAACATTGGTGAGGTCAAATTTCAAGTATTGTAAGCAGTTTTGGTCACCTAAATACAGGAAAGATATCAATAAGATAGAAAGAGTGCAGAGAAGATTTACTAGGATGTTGCCTGGACTTCAGGAACTGAGTTGCAGGGGAATGTTATACAGATTAGAACTTTATTCCCTGGAGCGTAGAATAATGGGTGGAAATTTGATGGGGTATTTATAATTATGAGAGGGATAGGCATTTTCTACTGAGGGAAGGTGAGATGCAAACCAAAGGACATGGGTTAAGAGTGAAAGGGGAGAAGTTTAGAGGGAATATGAGGGGGAACTTCACACAGAGAGTGGTGGGAAGGTGGAAGGAATTTTCAGCTGAAGTGGTGAATGTGGGCTCAATTTTAACATTTAAGAAGAATTTGGACAGGTACATGGATGGGAGAGGTATGGATGGCTATGGACTATGTGCAGGTCAGTGGAACTAAGCAAAAAAAAAGGTTGGCACAAAGTAGAAGGACCAAAGAGGCTGTTTCTATGCTGTAGTATTCTATGGTTTTATGGTTCTAAGAAAGCACATCAGTGCCTCTACTTCCTCAGGAGTTTGAGGAGGTTCAGTATGACATCAGAAACCTTGGCAAACCTCTACAGATGTATATGAGGTCAACAATACCTCTGAGTGGAAAGCCCTGCAAAAGGAAATAGCCACAGCCTAGTAGATCAAAGGTAAAATTCAACCCACCTTCGAGAAAATCAGCATGGAATGCTGCTGTTGGAGAGCAGCAGAAATCATCAAGGATTCACATCACCCAGGGCATGCTCCTTCTTAACTGCTGCCATCAGGAAAGAGGTTTAGGTGCCACAAGACATGTACCACCAGGTTCAGGAACAGTTGCCACCCCTCTACCATCAGATTCCCAAATAACATATTCAAACAGAGTCTTATTAAACTTCTCTTACTTTGCACATTATTTATTACTAAATATTCATTTTTTTAATGTTTTGCAGTGTTTGTTTAAATTTCTCTCTTTTGCATGCATATCTTTCTTCTTGTGACCAGTTTACAGGTACTGATAAGTAGAAATTCTGCCTCACCTACAGGAAAAAGAATCTCAGGGTTGTATGTGATGCCATCCATGTACTCTGACAATACATTTGAACTCTGAACATGAACTTTGATACCGAATACAAGTCAAGAAAGTGGCAGGTGGAATGCAATCCTAATGTTCTACTCGTCAGCAATAATTTAACCTCTCACTAGATTAGGTGGCACAGTGAGACAGAAAGTAGAGCTGTCCAGTTGTCAGGACCAACAAATCAGTGTGACCAAGCATACATCTGATTTGTGGTTGGTGCGATTAGTACTGTTCCTCTGATCACATAGGTTTCTTCTGGGTTCTCTGATATCTTCCCACAACTCCAAAACATACAGGTTTAGAGGTTTTTTTTTAAATTTTATATAATTTAAAATACAAAATTACATATAAAAAACAGTATTACAGTTCATTGTCGGTAAAGTACATAGTAATAAACTAATAATCTACCCCTCCTGCCCTCCCTACCACCCAACTGCACAAAAAAAATCCACCCTCCCCGACCCCCCAATAATAACGGAGCCTCTTACATACGTCAGTTATTTACATACCATAGTGTGTGCCTTTTTAAAAAAAAACTAATTAAAATACATTCAAATCTATATGTTTTAAATACGGATTCCACACTTTAGTCAAAGAAATAATTATTATGTAAATTATATGTTATTTTTTCTAAATAAATACAT
Source organism: Narcine bancroftii (assembly GCF_036971445.1). NCBI lineage: Eukaryota > Metazoa > Chordata > Chondrichthyes > Torpediniformes > Narcinidae > Narcine > Narcine bancroftii. Next base: position 71,927,510 of record NC_091473.1, on the reverse strand, counting down.
GATTTCAACTCATTATGCTATTTTTGAATATTTAACTCTACATCATCTTTCCATGTTACCGCCATACATTTTCTAGCCCCTAATAGAACCAAGTGAATGAATGCAATTTGAAATTTATCCAATTTTAAACCCACTTTTAAATTTGTCATATACCCCAATAAAAAAAAGTAATGGATCAAACAATAATTCATTGTTGTACAAATGTTCCAAAAATTCCCTAATCTTCATCCAAAAGGTTTTCACCTATCATAAGACCAAACCGAGTATAGAAACGTCCCTCTCTGTATTCCACACCAAAAACACATATCTGATTCCCTAAAACCATATTGTTTCAATTTCTCTGGTGTCAAATATAGTTGATGCAAAAAGTTATAGTTAATTACACTATATCTCACATTAATCAATCTAGTTACATCCTCATCACACATCCTCATCCAGTCTTCCTCCGAAACAGAAAGCTATAACTCTTTCTCCCATTTATCCTTTATTTTAAATATGTCGAGTTTACCCATATTCTCTTGTAATAATGCATACATTTCTGACATAAATCCTTTTTGTGAACTTTCTGTTATAAACTTCTCAAACCTAGTCAAATTCAGAAGCTTTAACTCCTTCCCAAATTATTCTTTATCAAAGCACGTACTAGATAATAAGCAAATAATGAGTTTGCCGATATCCCAAATTTGTCTTGAAGTTTAATAAAAGAGAGAAAAACACCCTTCTCAAGACAGTCTCCTACTGTTCTAATACCCTTCCATTTCCAATTTTTAAAAATATTAACTATCCATAGAAAAAGAAATAATCCTATTCCGGTATAAAGGCGTCTGAGCAGTAATTTTACCTTTAGTTCCAATTATTTGGTCTCTCTTATACCAAATCTCCAATAAATGTTTAATTATAGGTACTTCATAAGTCTTTATAAGGTAAGGTTTCCATTTATAAATAAAATATTTAACATTACCCTCTGTGAAAATTCAATTATAGCCCATGATGTAGATTGATCAGTGTCTGACACTCAATTAAGAAGTTTCAATTGTGCTGTTTCATAATAATTCTGAAAATTTGGTCACTGCAATCCTCCTCATGTGTATTTCCAAGTCAACTTTTATAAAGGAACTCCATAAAAACAACCGAACTGAAGCATTCAATTCCTTAAAAAAAGCCTTTGGTAAAGAGCAAGGAACAGATTGAAAAAGATATTGTATACGAGGAAATATATTCATTTTGATACAGTTCACCCGTCCCATTAAAGTCAAGGGTGGATCTTTCCACCTACTCAAATCTGCCTTAATTTTCTTCAATAATGGTATACAATTCAACTGATACAAATGCTGATAATCCACATTTACCATCACCCCCAACAAGTTTAGAGGTTAATTGGTCACAGTAAACAGCCCCGAGTGTGTGGAAGAATTGATGGAAATGTGGGGGAAAAAGGTGATGGAAAAATTAAGAAGGAAAGAAGATTGTTCTGAGCCAGCATGGACCCAGTGGGATGGATTGCCTTCTACTGGGTCTTAGGTAATTTTAAATAATAGGTAAAAAGGGAGGATATTTGGAGCTTGATTTTTTTTTTTGTTGCACTTCCCAATGTTTCATAAACTGAAGAAATAACCATGGTATAACTGTGACCATGATAAAGGGTTTACATTTTAATTTCAGAATACTGCATTTCACTGATCATCCAATCCCAATTTTCTGTTCGGTAGGGTGGTGAAAAAACCAGGAGAGTAAAAGCACAGGCAGAAATGGGATGAATTATGTCATTGTGCACAATTATCTGGTAGGAAATGAAAATTTTGTTAGATTTGTTCAATGTGTGGTTGTTACTCCCTGGCCAGAATGTTGTGAATAGTCTCCAGCAGCGCTGCAATTTATTCCTGCGTGAAACCGGAGCAGACTGCAATGTGTGCTCACTTCAGCCCTCCAACAGGCTTGGATAAAGTAGCAGCACAAACAAAGGAATCCAGTGAATCCTTCAAAGGAGTAGAATTAGGGTCAGCCTTTAATACCACATCTTAACAGGTGGCAATGGTGCAGCACAGAAATTCCTCTTAAATCAAGGGAATTACGTTTATAAATCATTGAATAGCCTCACTTTGTACCAAGCAGTATCAGTGCACACAATGTATCACATCATCTGCTTACTGGATTGCTATTTTGGTTTAACTGCACTTATAGAAATCAAATAACTCTAAAAGTTGATGTATTTAATTGACTGCTGGTTTCTCAATGACTATAATCACCAATTTTGCTGAATTCTAATGAAAACTGAGAACCAATTATTGAAGAAATTAACGAAAATAAGACAAATGTGTCATGTTCCAAAGATGCTGGACAGGAGTCAAGGTACTGAGGTGAAAAGATGAATGGATGGTAGCCCATGCAGGAGTCACTAGCAACAGTATCCCAGGAAACTCTAGTGCAGTGCTGTGAGAGGTAAAAGCATACAAATACTGGAGGAACTCAGCTGGTCTTGATGTGTCCATTGGAGGTAAAGATATATAGCAATTATGTCAGACCTGATCCCCTCCTCCAAGCTATGAGCAAAAAGCAGGCAGGCACCTGAATAAAAAAGGCTGGTGAGAAAGCATGAAAGAATAGGGGGAGGAGCACAGGCCAACAGACACATTGTAATAATTGGACATGATTAGGAAGATAAGAGGGTGGTGGCTCAGTGAATGAAGAGCTGCAGGAAAGGAGACAGAGGGAAAGGGAAAGAGAGAGAGATAGAGAGAGAGACAGAGCTAGAAGAAATGAGAAATACGGATGGGAGTGGCGGGATAGTATTAACAGAAACTGGAGAAGTCAATGTTAATGCCATTTGGTTGGAGGGTACAAAGACAGAATATGAGTTGTTGTTCCTTCACTTTGTGGCTGGTCTCTGTCTGGCAGTGCATGAGACGGTGGACAGACATGTCAGCAAGGGAATTGAAATGAGTGGCCACTGGGAGATCCCAGCTAATGAGGTGGATATAGCTAAGGTGCGGACCAAAGCAATCACCCTGTCTGCATCCAGTCTCTCCGATGTAGAGGAGACCACAACAGAAGCATTGTAGATGACCCCTGCAGATTCATAAGTGAATTGTGGCTTCGCTTAGAAGATATTTGTTCACAACTTCAAGAAGGGTTCTGGCCCAAAATGTTGGTTCTATTTTTTTTTGTGTCCAATCTATGTTGTGAGACATGCTGAGATCCTCCAGCATTTTTGTGTTTTTACTACAATCTCAGTGTCTGCAGATTTTCATGTTTCACCTCATTATGATTTGGAGAACTCTGATAAAGCTTTATATAAACACAAAATCCTCTTTCCCTCACAAAATGTCTATTTCTGACCAATAATTTTGACCTTATTTGAATTTATGGAGATATAGGGCTGGGATAGGCTTCAAGGCAAATGGTTCTGTAGAGCTGAAATGAGGGGACAGTTCAGTCCTGAATTCCACACCTGCCCAACATAGTGTGGATGTCAGAAATGGTACACCCAATCCTCAATTCTGTACAAGTCCAATGGTACAGCGCAGACATCCAGAGCTAAGGGGCCAAATGCACTTCACACTCAACCCCTCGACTTTACTTTAGCAGTGGGTGACACATGTGAATTAGGTTTTGGTGTTAATACCTTGATTACAAAGGTAAATGCCTTCTTTTTCCCCCTGTAATTTACACTGGACAATATTTTTTTTTAAAAGGTTTGCTTCCTGAAAAAAATAATTGGGGACTCTGGTAGACAACTTCAAACTGGACAGAAAGATAATTTTCGACTTGCTATGTAGGAAGTTTGAGAAACATTAAATTAACTTCAATTAATCGCATAATGATGCTGACACATTGCATTAGTTCGACTGACCTAAAAATGTTTTCCCACTGATTTTCGTTTGACCTCAGCATCTGATGCCTCTTGTGTGTCAGTGTCCAGCAATAGTCGGCCACCACTGATGGATTCTTATTACTCTGATGCCACCTTTTCCATGGTCGAAATGTCCGATGAAAATCTTTCACCATGTTAATCACTGGCTGCACCAAGATCAGTAGGGAAGAAGTCCAAGTGCGAACCACTTCATGGTTTTGAATGCTTGAAGTAGACTTAAAATATGACAGGAAATCACAAAAATAAGTTTTATCTTCTGGACAGTTCGACCCAGCATGTGGTTCGACCAGGCGGAGGCTCAGTTCCAGATTTGGGGCATCACAGCAGAGATCACCCGGAACTACCATGTGGTCAGCGCCCTGGATCCACAGACTGCAGACAGAGTGGAGAATTTATTCACAGGCCACCACTGGAAGGCACTTACACTGCCTTCAAAGAGCTATTAACCGAGACATTCGGACTCTTGCTTCGAGAGCAAGGAGCACGTTTGCTCCACCTGGATGGGCTTAGGCACAGATCTCCGTCAGCACTCATCAACGAGATGCTGGCCCTACTGGGAGATGAGCAGCCCGGCATCATGTTCCAGCAGGCGTTCCTGGAACAGATGCCTGAAGACATCCAACTGCTCCTGGCGGATGTGGATTTCATTGACCCCCAGAAAGTCACTGCGCAGGCAGACATTCTGTGGAAACAGAAATAGAAATGCTCGGCTACCATGGGGCTCGTAAAGAAGTCCCACGATCAGACCAGAGCAGTCCCAAGCAAGGAACAACAGACGAGAGGCAGGAGCGAGTCCAGCGACAGATGGTGCTTCTACCACTAGAAATGGGGCACCGGGGCCTGCCGATGCCAGTCCCCTGTGAGTTCCAGGGAAATGACAAGGCCAGCCGTAACTGATGGCCATGATGGCTGGCCACCAAGAGAGCCTCCTGTACATCTGGGACCGCTTGTCAGGCAGATGCTTCCTGGTGGATACAGGAGCAAAGGTCAGCATGATAACCCAGCAGGGTTGGACACTAGGCACAGGCTTGTAGGACCCACATTGAAGGCTGCCAAGAACAGCAGTATATGGATCTATGGCACTCGTAGGGCCGAGCTGCAGTTTGGGTGTTCACGCTGGCCTCAGTGGAACAACCACTTCTCAGAGCGGATTTCCTGTGAGCCCACAGCCTCCTAGTGGACCTTAAGGGTAAGCGACTCATCCACACTGAGACCTACCAGACCATCGCACTGAGGGGCGCTAGGTTTCCAGCAATGCACCTGGACTCCATCCACAGCTCAGAGGATGAGTTCTCCAAGGTGCTAGTGAGATTCCCGGCAATCCTTTCCCCTCAGTTCACAGCAGAAATGCCTCGACACGGCCTCAGACATCACATCCTGACCAAGGGCCCACCTCTCCATGCAAGGGCGTCGACTTCCTCAGAGATGCTCTGACTGCCGAAGGAGGAGTTCCGCAAGCTAGAGGAATTGAATGTTGTTCGACGGTCAGACAGTCCATGGGCCTCGCCCCTGCACATGGTGCCTAAAGCAACTGGGGGCTGGAGACCATGTGGCGACTATTGCCGGCTCAACGAAGCCACCACCCTGGACCATTACCCTGTGCCACACATCCAGGATTTTGTGGCAAACTTGCACAGGGTAACAATATTCTCAAAAGTGGACCTCGTGCGAGGATATCACCAGATCACGGTGCATCCTGATGACATCCCTAAGACGGCCATCATCACTCCATTTGGGCTGTTCGAGTTCCTGAGGATGCCATTCGGGCTCAAAAATATGGCACAGACATTCCAGTGACTGATTGACGCAGTGGGCCGAAACTTGGACAGCACTTTTATCTATCCTTGTGGCAAGTAGAACCAGATAGGAACACCTTCAGCACCTCCAAAATCTCTGTAGTCATCTGCAGGAGTTCAGCCTCACCATAAACCTGGCCAAATCCCAGTTTGGCCTGGACACCATCGACTTCCTGGAAGACAGGGCCACACCACTGCCTGACTAGGTAGAGGACATCTGCAGTTTCCCAAAGCCTAGTACAACCAAAGGCCTGCAGGAGTTTGTGGAGATGATAAACTTTTATCGCATGTTTATCCCAGCAGCTGCCCAAGTGATGTGCCCTCTGTTCATCCTAATGCCCAGCAAGGAGCAAGACCTGACCTTGGATGATGAATCCACAGGTGCTTTTGTGGAAACCAAAGAAGCCCTGGCCAAAGTTGCACTCCTGACCCACCCCAGGCCAGATGCACCCACGGCCCTCACAGTCGATACCTCAGGAACAGCAATTGGTGGAATCCTGGAGCAGCAGATAGAAGGAAGTTGGTACCCACTAGCTTTCCTCAGCAAACATCTCCGGCCATCAGTGTTTTAGATAGAGAGCTGCTGGTGCTGTACTTAGCCATCCGCCACTTCCGGTACTTTCTTGAGGGAAGGGCTTCACAGCCCACAAACCACTGACTGTCGCCCTGGCTAAAATCTCTGATCCCTGGTAGCCCGCCAACAGAGACACTTGTCTCTGAGTATACCACCAATGTCAAGCACATCTCAGGCAAAGTCAACGTGGTTGCGGACGCCTTGTCAAGACACAGCATCCACTCCCTGATCAACGGTCTGGACTTCACAGCACTGGTAGAGGTACAGCAGCAGGATGACAAGATCCCGCAGTACAGGACCACTGTCACAGGCCTTCGGCTTCAGGACATTCCAGTCAGTACAGGTACTACCACCCTCCTGTGCGACGTGGCCACCGAGCAGGTTTGACCTATTGTCCCAACGGCATGGATGCAACGAGTTTTTGACTCCATCCATGGGCTGGCACACCCATCCATCAGGACTACGATCCGGCTGGTGGCCAGTGAGTACGTGTGGTATGGATTGCAGAAACAAGTCTGGGGGTGTGCCCAGGCATGTACACAGTGGCAATCAGCCAAAGTGCAGCGACACACCAAGGTCCCCCCACAGCCTTTCGACCCAACCGAACGCAGGTTTGACCACATTCACGTGAACATAGTGGGACCCTTGCCAGTCTCTCAGAGTTTCTGTTACTTGTTCACAGTGGTCGACCACTTCACACAGTGGCCAGAAGCAATCCCCCTGGCTGACACATCCACCAGGTCCTGTGCCAAAGCACCCCTCTCATCCTGGATTGCAAGATTCGGACTGCCACAGCACATCACTTCTGACTGAGGCACACAGTTCACCTCCAATTTGTGGACCGACATTGCCAACCTGTGGGGTGCTCAGCTACACCATATGACAGCATACCACTCGCAAGCCAACGGCATGGTGGAGCATTTCCACAGGCACCTCAAGTCCACCCTCATGACCAGACTCAAGGGCCCCAACTGGGTGGATGGCACTACTGGGCATCCGAACAGCGCCAAAAGAAGACCTCCACACATCCTCCACTGAACTTATCTACAGAGCCCCACTCATGGTTCCCAGGGATTTCATTCCAAAGGCCAGAGGACAGCAGAAGGAGGCAACTACCTTCCTGGACAGGCTGCACGAAAAGTTCAGTAACCTGGCTCCGATCCCACCCTCCTGACACGTACAAGCCAAATCCAACATCCCCAAAGAACTCAAGGACTGTAAGTACGTGTTTGTATGCAGAGGACTCCACCGTTCACCACTGCAGAAGCCATACCAAGGTCCCTTTCACATAATCCGGAACAATGGAGCCACCTTCAAGCTGGACATCGGTGGTAAACCAAAGGTCTTCACTACAGATAGATTCAAGCCTGTCCACACAGACCCATCAGAACCCGTGGAGACACCAACACCTCAACGCAGAGGCAGACCACAAAAGAATTTGGGGACTATACCTACGGACACTATAGACTGTAATGCCGGTTCTGGGGGGTCGGGTCATGTGGCGGCCCACAATTGCGGAGATCGGGCCGGCACATCATGCGGCAGCAAATGTGGACAGAGATCGCTAAAGCAACTCCCAGGACAACGAACCGGCGGGGGTAGAAGCTGGGGCAGCATCAGACAAACAGCCCTAAAATGGTTTTGGTCAAGCTGCCCAGCTAACTCAGCAGAAATAGGCTGGAAAGATGGGCATTCACATGCATGGATGTTTCCGGCCGCTATTGTTATTCACATGGCTGACTCAGTCAATCAGCCCAAAAAACGGCAGGTACTTGATCAGTATAAAAGCAAAGCAGTCTTTCCAATCCTAATAATGTGAGTGAGCTTTAACCTGCCACACTGTGTGTTTCTTTGTAGCGGTCGGCTACACTGTTAATTTTTTACTTCAAACCATGTGGTGCCACATAGTTAATTTACATTTGCTGAAGAAATTTGATTTAAGATAAATTGTTTTTGTTTTCTTTGGAAGATTAATGACCCTGCACCTCTGATTCTATGAGGAGCACCCACTTCTCTGAGTCAGACATTCATTTTGTCAGAGTTAAACATCCTATGGATCTCTTTTCCTCTTTACCCCAAAGAAAAAAAATTCTTTCCATATTCTGAAGAGAGGAAAAATACTTTTTTTTAACTGGAATTAATGTCTGGATGAAACTAAACCTTATTTGATCTGGCATTGATGGAAGTTAAACATTGGTGGGTTGTGAATACCTGATGGTCATTCGGTGAATCCGTGATGCCCCTATGATGAATGTACCTTTCTCATGAATTCAATCAAGGAAAACAAACAGTTAGACAAAACATGTTTGCATTTCAGCATGTTTTTGGAATTATTCAGATATCACAAGGAACATCCCAGGTATGGAAGAACACCATTGTGGGAGAAATTTGGAAATGTTATTCGCTAATAAACACAACAATGGGGGATGGGGACAGGGTTCTGGTTGGACCATTCAAAGTTTTGAGAGTGTAAGTTAGAAAAAGATTTTCCTCTTGCATTTCCACAGCTTGACTAGTCTCCCACTCGAAAAGTGTTGGTTGGGGTGGGATTGGATTAGCAAAGTGAATAGCTGCCAGCCGATGAGATGATGTACAGCTGAAGCCATAAAGGTTATTTGGAAAGGTCGATGGGTAATAGTCACGGTAATCTAACCAGAAGCTTTGTTCAACTGGAAAGTGCAGCCTGCTTGATTAGAACCACATCCAAGTTTCCTCTATCAGACAGCACAGAGTTCCATGCACACTGCAGCTTCACTTCAACACCCATTCTCAATATCACAGGCTGTACCACCTGAAGGTGTGGTGCCATCTCTGCGACATCACTGGTTCTGGGAGCTCCAATGATCTGCCCAGTGGTGATGTGGCACTGGTGCTATAGGAGTGTAGCAATCCAGGAAGATATGTCAAGAGGAAAAGATTGGTGAAATCCAGAGTAGGTCCCTTGCAGTCGGAATCAGTGGAATATATAATGGGGAATAAGGAAATGGCAGACCAATTAAATTCTTACTTTAGTTCTGTTTTTACAAGAGAAGATACAAATAACCTCCCAAGGATGTTGGGAAACATAGAGACTAATGCAAGGGAGGAACTGAAAGAAATCAGTATCTCTAAGGACATGGTCTTGGGGAAATTGATGGGATTGAAGGCAGATAAATCCCAAGAGCCTGATAATCTGCGTCCTAGGGTACTTAAGGAAGTGGCCATTCAGATAGCAGATGCTTTAAGAATTATTTTCCAGAACTCATAGACTCAGGATCAGTACCTATGGATTGAAGGGTAGCTAATGTTACCCCACTATTTAAAAAGGGGGGTAGAGAAAAAGCGGGGAATTATAGGCCAGTGAGCCTTACATCAGTAGTGGGCAAAATGATGGAATCCATTTTTAAGGATGTAATAGCGGAGCATATGACTGGCAGAGAAGGGATCGGACAGAGTCAACATGGATTTACAAAAGGTAAATTGTGCTTGACAAATCTATTGGAATTCTTTGAGATGTTGACAGGTAAAATAGATGGGGGAGAGCCAGTGGATGTGGTGTACCTGGACTTCCAAAAGGCCTTCGATAAGGTCCCGCATAAACGACTGGCTTCCAAAATCAAGGCTCATGGGATTGGGGGCAAAGAATTGATGTGGATTGAGAACTGACTGGCAGGTAGAAGACAGAGAGTTTGGATAAATGGCTCATTTTCTGAGTGGCAGGCGGTGACCAGTGGGGTGCCATAGGGATCTGTACTGGGACCCCAGCTGTTCACAATTTACATTAATGATCTGGATGAGGGGATTGGATGTAATATCTCCAAATTTGCAGATGACACTAAGCTAGGAGGGGTTGTGTGCACGGAAGAGGGGGGTCAGGAAGCTCCAGTGTGATTTGGATAAATTGAGGGACTGGGCAGATACATGGCAAATGCACTACAATGTGGATAAATGTGAGGTAATACAAACCGGAAGGCAAATGTGAGGTAATACAAACCGGAAGGCAGATTACTATTTGAATGGCAATAGATTAAGAGATGGGGAAGTGCAGAGAGACCTAGGGGTACTTGTACACCAGTCTCTGAAGGCAAGCATGCAGGTACAGCAGGCGGTTAAAAAGGCAATGGTATGTTGGCCTTCATATCAAGAGGGTTTGAGTATAGGAACAAGGATACCTTACTGCAGCTGTACAGGGCCTTGGTGAGACCCCACCTGGAGTATTGTGTGCAGTTTTGGTCACCTTATCTAAGGAAGGATGTTCTTGCAATGGAGGGAGTGCAGAGGCGATTCACCAGGCTGATACCTGGAATGGCAGGAATGACTTATGAGGAAAGATTGCGCAAATTGGGATTGTACTCGCTGGAGTTTAGAAGATTGAGAGGGGATCTCATAGAGACATATAAAATTCTGGCAGGACTGGACAGAGTGGATGCAGGTGGGATGTTTCCAATGATGGGAAAATCCAGAACCCGGGGCCATGGTTTGAGGATAATAGGCAAACCATTTAGGACCGAGATAAGGAGGAATTTCTATACCCAGAGGGTGGTGAATCTGTGGAATTCATTGCCACAGAGGGCTGTGGAGGCAGGTTCATTAAATATATTTAAGAGGGAATTAGATATATTTCTTCAGTATAAGGGTATTAAAGGTTACGGAGAGAAGGCGGGGACGAGGTACTGAACTTTAAGATCAGCCATGATCTCGTTGAATGGCGGAGCAGGCTCAAAGGGTCGAATGACCTACTCCTGCTCCTATCTTCTATGCTTCTATGTTTCTATGACTGACAGCCTCCTCCACAGAGGTGACTGGAGAAGGTGATTACTGCATTCGAGTCTTGCCAGTAATGTCCTCTTACCAGAACACAAATGGAGAGAAGAGATGGTCAATTATGCCCTCAACAAATTTATTCAAAGTGTTAAAATAGTGGACTGTTTCCAAACTTCAGTCTCAGCAAAGAACCTGCACCAGTAACTTGTCTGTAAGCTGACTAAAAATACAGAGATCTTTTTAGCTCGTTATTGAGAATGATTTTTATAATTTTTTTTTACTTTACTTATATTTTTACTCTCCCAGCACACCATTTAACGGTATAGGCATTAATTCCTTCATATTTGCAAAATGGAGATTATCCAAATCTTGGCCTGACCTATTTGCTTATAATGTTTTTCTGTCTGCAGATACATGGATTAGTTAAATTACATGGGGTGAATGAGATTGTTTTGTGTTTCCATGCATTTGTGAGATGATTTGAAAACTAAACCCAACTAATCGTAATTTAAAATGATAGATAGATAAAGGCAGTTGGGTCTTCAGCAGCGTGGATTCGATGCTTGCGGACTCTGCCAGCTCAAGTACTTCGATGTTGGTGATGAAGTCACTCCAGGGTCACGTCTCCAGAATGAAGGACCATTGCCTTCCCAAGGTCGTGTTATATGGCGAGCTCTCCACTGGCCACCGAGACCGAGGTGCACCAAAGAAGAGGTACAAGGACTGCTTAAAGAAATCTCTTGGTGCCTGCCACATTGACCACCGCCAGTGGGCTATCGCCTCCAACCGTGCATCTTGGCGCCTCACAGTTCAGCAGGCAGCAACCTCCTTTGAAGAAGACCACAGAGCCCACCTCATTGACAAAAGACAAAGGAGGAAAAACCTAACACCCAACCCCAACCAACCAATTTTCCCTTGCAACCGCTGCAATTGTGCCTGCCTGTCCCGCATCGGACTTGTCAGTCACCAAATATATGTGAAGTAGCTGGATTCATTCTGTGTCAGCATGGGGTGGTAATGCCCACTTTGATGTTACAAGTGTGAGGTTCTACTGCACGTGCGAGTCCTGTGTTCAACAGGGGTCTGCGACATAAAGTAGCTCTCCATAGCCCAGTTTCAGCATTTATTTCAAAGGCCTGGCCCTACCTGAGTTTTAAACAGGAAGTCCATGAAGTTCATCTTCCTCTAAGTTTGTAACCTGCTCATTTTATTCATGTTGGGCACTACCAGTTGCCCCAATAATTATGGAAACAAAGACTGAGGGGAACGATAGGCTTTATTATACAAGAGACTGCTGGCCGGGTCCAGGCTAGGGAAAATGAGGAGAGGGAGAGAGGGCTTGACCTTTAAGGCCTGGGTCACATTGGGGAGACCAGGGAGGATTCAAAATCAGGATGTCACCAGTACACACAACCATATCACCACATTCACCCCCTCTTTTTAAAATCAAACCCACCGGGAACACACAGAGAACCGGGGGGAAGCGAACAACTATAACATTAATGATAACAATAATAATAATAAAGGTTGACGGAAAACGGATGCTCCCTCCGACTAGAGGTGTAGTCGCACGGGCGACCTCCTCCTTCTGCCAGACCACCAAGGGGCCAGCATGTCCATGTGGCATTCCTCCGGAGAGGGGGCCATCGCGGGAGAGTCCGTGGCAGAAATCATTGGAGTCGGGGTGCTGGCGGGGGACTCCCAGCATGATGGGGGGGGGGGGGCGGTCCGCTGCCTCCCGGTGGGGGGTAGATTCCTGGATGTCCGGCAGTGAGTCAGGCAGCTCGAACTCCAGGGTCATGCTCTGCTGCAGCACAATCGGATCCACGGCATGGTTGGTGGCCGGCAAGGCAGTGTCTGGGTCTCCAGCCTTCGCCAGGTCTCGTATTTGCCCAGTGTTCTCGTGACCATCCGGGTACCTCAAAAATGCGTATTGGGGGTTGGCATGTATGAGGTGCACCGCTTCATCCAGTCTTTTGGCCCCTGACGTGCTTCTGAACCAGAACCGGCCCTGGGGTGGATGGATGAACCATTCACCGATCTCCTAGGGAAAGCAAAGAGGTGTTCATGCGGGGTGCTGTTAGTAATGGTGCATAGCAACGACTGGATGGCGTGGAGAGCAGGACACTGGCATGTTTTTGGACCTAAGGGCCAGGAGCACCGCCTACCAGACAGTGCCATTCTCCCTTTCCACCTAATAACCCCTGGGGTTATAGCTGGTGGTCCTGCTGGTGGCTATGCCTCTGACCAGGAAGTACTGTCGCAGCTCCTCACTTGTGAACGAGGTCTCCCGGTCACTATGAATATAGTTGGGGTACCCGAACAGGGAGAAGATGCTGTGCAGCGCCTTATCCGAGCAGGGAATAGCAAAGGGGAACCTGGAGAACTCGTCCACCACCATCAGGAAGTATGTGTTCCTATTTGAGGTTGGGAGGGGGACCTTGAAATCGACACTGAGTCATTCAAAGGGGCGTGTGCCCTTAATGAGGTGTGCCTTTTCTGGCCGGTAGAACTGTGGCTTACACTTAGCGCAGATCTGGCATCATCTGGTCGTGGACCAGACGTCCTCAACGGAGTACGGGAGGTTCCGAGTCTTAACAAAGTGGTACAGCCTCGTGACTCCGGGATGGCACAGATTATTGTGCAAGGTCTGGAGACGGTCGAGATGCGAGCTGGCACAAGTCCCTCAGGATAGGGTATCCGGGAGGGGGGGGGGGGGTCATTGAGTTTACCTGGCCGATACAAGATATCATCATTATAGGTAGACAACCCAATCCTCCACCTCAGAATCTTGTCGTTTTTGATCTTACCCCACTGTATAGCACTGATCACTGTTTAGCACTGAACAATGTTTAGCCACTGTCCTCTGGTCAGTCAGCAGGGTAAACCTTTTACCAGCCAGTCATGCTGCCAGTGGCACACCGGCTCAATGATTGCTTGTGCCTCTTTCTCGACAGAGGAGTGTCAAAGTTCGGGGCTGTGCAGGGTGCCGGAAAGAAACACTACCGGCCTGCCTGCTTGGTTCAGTGTGGTGGCCAGTGCGAAGTCGGAGGCATCGCTCTCCACCTGGAAGGGGACGGATTCATCCACGGCATACATCATGGTCTTAGCGATGTCTCCTCCTCGGATCAGATGAAAAGCAGCCTGGGCTTCCGCCAATAATGAGAAAGTAGTGGATTTAATTAGGGGGTAGGCCTTATCGGCATAGATAGGCACCCATTGTGCATAATAGGAAAACAGCCCCAGACACCTCTTTAGCGCCTTCAGGGTGTTTGGGACTGGGAGTTCCATGAGTGGTCGCATGCGGTCTGGGTCTGGGTCAATGACACCATGCACCATGATGCATCCAAGAAGAGCCAGGCAATCTGTATTGAACACGCACTTGTCCTTATCGTACGTCAAGTTGAGGGACTTGGCCAAACTCAAGAACTTGGTGAGGTTAGCATCGTGGTCCTGCTGGTTGTGGCCGCAGATGGTGACATTGTCAAGATATGGGAACGTTGCCATCATATTGTGCTCCTCCACCATCCGGTCCATTACCCTCAGGAAGTGGAATAGTTTTCCGTCGGACTCAAATCCCGTGTAGATTCGATCGCTCAGACAGAGGGGAAGTTGATGGTAAGCCAACTTGAGGTTAATGGTCGAAAAAACTCTGTATTGCGCAACCTTATTGACCAAGTCGGCTATCCGGGGTAGCAGGTACACGTCCAACTGGGTGAAGCGATTGATGGTTTGACTGTAGTCGATTACCATCCGGGGCTTGCCCGCCTGCACCCTCCAGGGAATGGTGCTAAGGGCTATGATCCCCTCCGCCAGGAGTCGCTGAACCTCAGCCAGATGAACTGCATATCCTCCATGCTATAGCGCCTACTCTTGGTGGTGATCGGTTTACAGTCCGGGGTGAGGTTCGCGAATAGTGACGGAGGGGCCACCTGCAAAGTGGTGAGACCACAGGATGATGCCAGAGACCTGGTGTTTGGTTGGGGGGTGGGAGTCCGAGAGCTGGGGGGGTTATGGACAGTCAATTGCAATTGGGGGCCTCTGAACGCCATCGTCACGCTCCTGAACTGACTCTGAAAGTCAAGGCCCAGGAGGATCAGCATGCAGAGCTGGGGCATAATCAACAGTACAAAGCCATTGTACCTCCCCCCCCCCCACCGACAGAGACGCCTCACAACACCCCCAGATACAAGTCTGTTGATCCTTCGCTGCCATCGATACCAAGCCGGTCATCGGCCTGACAGGAAAGGAGAATCTGCAGACTACGTCAGGGTGAACAAAACTTTCAGTACTGCCACTATTTAAAAGGCAGTTGGTCTTATGCCCGTTCACCTCGATCTGCATCATGGAGTTTGAGATCGGGTGAGGGCTGGCTTGGTTCAGCGTTACCGATGCCAGGACAGGCATTTTCTGTCATCGTCATCGGTGGGGAGGCCCACCCAAGATTGCAACCTCCATGTTGACCACGCAACACTAGTTGGAGAAGAAGGAGGAAGTGGAGTCGTGGTGGGCAGAAATGACGTCATTAACACGGTAGGCCATGACGTAGAGGTTGGGAGTGGTAGCCGATAAGATGGCGCCCCCCTCACCGTGCACGCGGTCAGCACTGGAAGCTCCTATGGCACACATGCCGCGCTGCTTCAGGACAGGGGTCGGGACCTGCAGACCTTTTGGTAATGGCCCTTCTTCCCACAGTCTGAGCATGTGGCTCTTCTTGCGAGGGAGAGGCATCTCGTGTGCCTAGCCTGCCCGCAGAAGTTGCATCTCGACAATGAAGACGGCTTATCACAGCTGCAGTCGTGTCAGTAACCCCCGACATTGGTTCCCTAGAAGATGGCCCTCATGGTGGAACGTACGTGGGAGGCCCGCTTCTGTCCACGATCGACACCACGTGCCGCTGGGCCAAGTTTAAAGTCCTGATCAGATTGATTGCCTTTTCAAGCGGGAGTTGGTACTCCTTGAGGAGTTGCTGTCAGATATAATCCGACCTCAGACCTGACACACAGGTGTCTCGGATCAGTTCTTCCACGATATTGGGTCAACCAAGGATCAGACGAACTCTTCAACGGACTCACCAGGCTGTTGTTTTTCGGACGCCAGCAGGTAAAGGGAGTAGACCTTGTTCACTTTTGGCTTATACAGCGCCCATAGCTCAGCCATCGCCTCATCATAGGTCATGCTGCTTTGGATGGCCAGGAAGGCACTCTGGCCGACTCGTGCCTGTAGGATCTTCAATTTCATTTCATTGGAGTTGACCACCTCAGCAGCGGCGTCGAGGAAATTATTAAAACAGTTTACCCACTGTTCGAAGAGTACTGATGCACCCAGGACTTGGGGGTTTACCTCTAGCTGTTCGGGGCACAGCAAATTCTCCATTACCGGAGACCTTCATATTCTTGTAAAATAAATTGTTGGGTGCAACCAGTTGCCCCAATAATTATGGAGACAAAGACTGAGGGGAGCGATAGGCTTTATTATACAAGAGACTCCTGGCTCGGGTCCAGGCTAGGGAAAATGAGGAGAGGGAGAGAAGGCTCAACCTTTATGGCCTGGGTCACGTGGGGGAGACCAGGGAGGAGTCAAGGAAAGGATGTCACCAGGAGGGCGGGGCAGCCAGTACAAACAACTATATCACCACAATTTACTAATTGCCTCAATGCAGTACTCCATTCCCATGTCTTCAGAACTGCTCACCAATCTGAAAATCTCTTGTTAGCTTGTGAGTTCCTTTCTGTTCCATCTTTGACATCATCCCAGCTTTTTCACTCAAAAAATAGATCTCCACTAATTGTTTGGGCTCCATTTTTAACTTGTCTGTGCTTACTCAAGCTCTTGCTCCTGTAATGTCTTGCTCTCCTTCCCTGTTCATGACTTGTTAATCTCAGCCTGAACCAGTCTCTTTTCTCAGCCTTATGCTCTGTTTGCCTCTTCTCTACCTCAATGGCGGTCCTCACCTTTCACTTACTTTTGTCTCCATTATCATAGAAAGAGTCTATTTAGTCCATCAAGTCTATGCTGGCTCTTAGAGCAATTTCCTAACCCTAACCCCCCCACTTATTTCTCCGCAAACCCATTCTCTCTCACACATCCAATTAAATCGTGCCACCATTCCCATTCTCCCTTCAGCCAACTGTTATATCTGAATCCCCTGTCTCGTGCATTCTTACTTCACTGCAGAGAAAGAGATAGAAAAATATTGACTGATTCTGCATGCAGCTCTAAAAAATTACTGCACTGTCTGGAATAATGTCTGATCAGAAAGCATTAAACTGAAACTCCATTATCCCATAGGTTACATATAAGTACCAGAGCTCTAGTTTAAGGAAGAACAGGGACATTTATCCTGGTCCTTAGGTCAATACTTATTCCTTGTTCAACTTCATAAAAATGACTATTATTGATGAATTAATATTTCTGTTTTATTGAGGGGAACAAGTCGTAGTTCCTACTTTACAGTAGAAACTATGTGTGTGTGTGTGTGTGTGTGTGTGTGTGTGTGTGTGTGTGTGTGTGTGTGTGTGTGTGTGTGTGTGTGTGTGTGTGTGTGTGTGTGTGTGTGTGTGTATATATATATATTTTAACATATATAAATATATATGAATAAAGTCTATTTGACATTTTTATAAAATGAATGTTATGCCTGGAAATGGAATCTAATTTTTTTTGAAGCAACAGATTCAACAATAATTGTAATCTGTTCCTTGTCTTACGCACTGTACAAATGAGACACACTATATACAAATACTGTTTGGTGAAAGGAGAGCTTTAATATTCTCAGTGATACTGCAAAAGAAATTCAGCTCATCAGATCAACTTCCCTCCCACACTGCTCCTCCCACCCCATGGCAATAATAGGTATGAGCCAATCATGCCACTGTAATGTCCTGCATGTATAAATATTAAAATGGTGATGTGTCAGATCTGACATTGCCTGAAGAGATGTGCACTTGCAAATTAGCAAGTAGGAGCAGATCAGCATAATTCGACTGAGACACAGATCTGCCTTCGCATGTCACACCAAGTTCGAACTGTGATAGATTTATACAATCTTTTACCACCTTTTTGTTTCGTGCAGTATCGACTAAACTAAAAATACTTCATTCCTTTACTGCATACAGTTCCAGAAGTATTAGTCATCCACCAGTACCTCACCTAAAATAGCCTTGACGGCAATTCCTGGCAGGCATTGTTACCATTTAGGGACATAGAAATTAAAATCAAGTTTGATCCTGACCTCTATTGGCATTCACCTTATGTACTTCCAGTAAGATTGTGACTGGAAAAGGAAAGCAAGTAAGATGCAAGAAAAAGCTTCTTTTCTCAGAGGTGCAGTGATGAGGAGCCTTTGCAACAAATTATGGGTCGATGTGTGTGAGTCATTTGACAAACACCTACCAAGTTCTTGAGGGAGATGTTGCTGAACGTCAGATGGTATGGGTTACTTGAATTGCCCTATGATGTGTCAAGACAATTATTTGATTTCCTTATATAACCAGAAGGGATTTTTCCTGAGGTATCTCCAAGCCAAGACTATTCTTTATCCCTCCTTTATTTTGAGACAGGTTGTGGATGTGGTGTACTACTGAATAGATGGAGTAAATAGCAAAGGCCTAGGATGGCTTTTTTAAAAAATCTCAACCTGTGCTTGTATGTTCACTCCATTGTTCCGCTCGCACTCAACCCTCCTCCCCCCACCACCTTCTTGCATGCAATTAACATAGGTCCCATCTGTTATCATATCGCATTTCACTCTATCCTCCAAAAGATTAATGCTCTCAAAACAAAAATTGCACACCTAATCATTTTGACCCCCATACCTTTGAAATCGGCAGACAAAGCTAATGTTAAATGACCAGCCCAGTATTATTTAGAATCGGCAGAGTGTCAAGTCCTCAGCTGGTCTATGATCACAGACAAAAAAAAACAATTATTTCTCTGCTAATTAACCTGTGAGTGCTTTGCTGTACTTTCCATTGAATAAAAAGGCTTCCTTTCATTCAGTGTTTATAGCAAATCTATTTTGAAATATTGCTTCATCCCTCTTGCAATTCAAGTAGTGATTAAAGTTCAGCTAGGGGTTCAATGTATTGCAAGACTTTCTTTCCTATAGACTGGATGGGAATGGGCCCTTGAGAAATTAGTTTGGGACAGTGTCCATTTGGAGCCTCAGAGAATCACTTGGAAAATGTGCCCAGAAATTTATCAGACTTCATCAGAAATTTGCTGAAGTAAACATTTGGGAATCAGAATGTGGTGCACTGTTAGTCAGAATCAGACACATACAAAGATAAAGACTGTACAACAGGCTTTAATCCACAAAGATTTCCACAGAACCAGGCTGGCTGTGGCTGCAGCAACTCTGAGTGAGGCCTTGGGAGGCCAGCGCAGGCTTATATCCCAGAAGGTGATTGACACCCAACCGGGTGGGGCTTGATCCATTCAGGCCGACTGATTGACAGCTGGCCAGGTGTTGTCCTGTCTCCTTACACTCCTGGAGGTACAGAGGTTTCCCCCTGCAGTAGGCCGGTGGTGTACCACCACACCGAAATGGGGCATTGTGTGATATGGCTGAATTGACTGAAATGCAGTAAGACGTTATTGACTGACTGCACACTCACTAGATGAGAACTACTAGTAATGGAAGTTATAGTCAGGAATGAATTACCACAGTATATTTCATGTGGCAGAGGAACTGAGCATCCTTGCCCAGTAAATTTGTAATGTGATCAATGTCAGTTGAGGAATTTATAGGAAATGGCAATAAACCAAGATGAGTCATTCTGCAGGGACTTTACCTGAGGACTTTGACAGCTAACACTACGTATATCCTTTCTGACTCTTGACTCATCCTTGACCTGTGCTAACCTCTACTTTAGACTTACGACGGTTGCAGTAATCTATCCATTATTACAGTCCCATGAGAAACAACTTCCCTGATAGCAGGTCCAGTCTCAGTGCAGCTCCATTTTCAAAGCTCAGTGTCAACTTCTGTTCATGAGTGATCTTATCTTACTGCAAAATCCCACTGCATAAACCATAGAAACTGCAGTATTATCTTTGATTCAAAGTTGTTTACACACTCCCTCCCCATTAGCATGAGCTAATACCTTCAACAATCGCCACTTCCCTCTCCCCTCCATCTTGTCCATTCTCTTCATCTCAAGTAGAATTACAATTTCACGTTAGAGAGCTGCAACATATCAACCATCAAGCCTCCATTTATATTAATCCTATCCTATAGCTCAGAAATGTTCTTCTCCTCAACTCCCAGGAGTATGTGCATAATTTCCCAGAAGTGGAAACTCAGGTGGAAAGAGTGGGGAAGGGCTTATTCAGAGTACTCTGTGCAGTTCTGGTCACCAATCTACAGGAAGGCTATCAATAGGTTGGAAGAGATGGAGAGGAGAGTCAATAGAATGTTGCCTTGACTGGAGGGTTGGAATTATAGGGAGGCGTTAGATAAGATGGGTGTTTACTCCCTGGAGGATAGGAAGTCAAGGGAAGATCTTATAAGGATTTTCAAAAGCATGAGGGGCATGGATAAAGTGAATTTCACTGTCCTTTTCCTACGGTAAATGAGTCAAGAACCAGAGGGTTTAGGTGAGAGGAGAGAGATTCAAGTAGGACATGAAGGGGATTTTTTTTCAGTTCACATCAGGAGCAAGCTGCCAGAGGATGCTAGAGAAATGGGTACAAAATCTCAAAAAAATGTTAGAAGGATATGGACCAAGTGCAGACAAGCCGATAATGGCAACTTGGTCAGCATGGAGGAGTAGGGCCAAAGGGCCTGATGCATGCTACATGACTCGATGAATCTGTGACTCCATGTCTCCACTTGTCCCCATTTCCAACAGATTCCGCAGGTCAAGAGACAATTCACAGTGGCAAATCAACCAACCTCCCATCCATCTTTGAAATGTGGGAGGAAAGTGGAGCACCCAGAGGCAATCCACGTGATCACATGGAGAATGTGCAAGGTCCACGCACTGCTATATTGGAGCTCATGGCTGACCCCATGTCCTGGAGCTGTCACTCCAGAGGCTGTGCTATCTTTATAATATCAATCTGATACTGTGACATCACAATATGAGAACTTCACGTTAATATAATTTCATTCCAGGTAATCAAATACTAATTATATAGTTACCGAGCAGAAGTTTATTCCAATATTTTGAGTGTGCAAGAACCAGTCCTTGGAGCTCGTTATTTGCAAAAGGACTTCATTTTAAGAGAAAAGACCATTTTGAACTTTCAGACAGATTTACTGGAACAAGGTATCTCCATAAGATGAATCAATTATGTTAAACCTTATGCATGCAAACCAAACATCCTCAGAGGCCCTGTTTATCAAGAGCTTTTGGGAGGGTAGCGACTTCGATGCACAAACATTCCAGGTGGCCAGACTTGCCTGCTCTCCTCGGTCTCATTCTGTTTCTCATGGCCTGAACCTTGAATCTGCCGAAGTTTGGATTTCTCAAGCATGGGAAGGGTTGGGGAGGGGAAAGGCAGCTTACCATCCAGCTTATGGAATCTGTCATTAGCTGCATAGTACTCTTTCAACCTTTGTACCCTATAAGTATAGGTACAATTTATCTGCAGGTACCCCTGCAATATTCAGCTGATTGCCTATTTCAGTGCATACATTTTCTTTAAAAAGACATTCTGGATATACAGTATGAATAAAATCACAAAATGCAAGATGCTTCCTTAAAAATAAAAGCAACATTTCAATTCAGCGCCACAGTTTATTGAGAATAGGGTTGGAGAATGATCCAGTTGAGTAAGTGGCCTGGGAAATGGTGCAGAAGGGAGGGAATTAGATTCCTGGAGAGTGGAAGCAGTTGGTGAAGGTGGGCCCAGTATAAACAGGATGAATTCTACCTGTCCAGGACCAGAACTAATTCAATGCAATTTCATAAATTTTGATGACAGATGGATGGCAACCTGAGCAGCAAAATAGAGGAGGAGGAAACAAGTAAACACTAAAAGGGCAGTGCGCATAAGGCCAAAGTGGAAAGCGCAGAAATCAAGGGCGAGAAATTTTGTCATAATGTGAAGATGAAGGAAAATGTTAAAAGAGGCATTGAGCTTCAACCCAGAGTATTACTAATATGTTAGAAGAACAGACGATGAAAAATGATGTGAATAAAAGCAATAGAGTTGTGATTTTGGAGACATGGTGGTGGGATGAGCAAGAAAGGAAACTGAACAGGCAGAGGTATTCAATATTTAGGAAAGAAGGGCAAAAGGGGACAGGAGGTGAAGCACTGTTGTTAATTAAAGAGGAAATTAATACAGTAGTGGGTAGGTCATTAGCTGAGAGAACCCTGATGTTGAATCATACAGCTGGAGCTGGAAAATACCAAGCATCAGAAAACAAGGAGAATGAAGAGAGATGTCTGGGTGTGATGAACCTTTCAGTATGTTGACTGTCTTTCCTAGGCTGCGGGAGGTCTAGATAGAATCCATGTAGGAGCAAGAGGTTTGTGCTGTGGTTCTAAGCTTCCTTCTGTAGCTTCTTCAGCTCTTGAGAAAAGCAGCTCCCATCCCACGCTGTAATGCATCCAGCGCTTGCTTTCGGTGGTGCAGCTGTAGAGGTTGTTGAGGGAAATTGTCAATTTCCTTAGTCTTTTAAGAAGTAGAGCCATCACCCACTGCATTGATGTGGTTGTACCAGATCAAATCATTTGAGGTATTTATTACAAAGAACCTAAGTCAATGCACTCTTTTGACTAAGCACCATTAATATGGACATAGATGTGGACTCGGCCCCCACTCCTGAAGTCAACAATCATCTCTTTCATCTTACTAATGTTGAGAGAAAGATTATTGTCTTGGCACCATGCCACTAGATTTTCAGAAATTTGCAGTGTACATAGTGAGGGAGAGGATGAACTGCAAAGGTGCAGAGAACAGAATGGGTGGCACAGTTAGTGAAGCAGTTAGCGTAATTCTGTAACAGTGTGTAGCGCGACTGAGAACACTCAAGACCAGGAGAGTACAACATGCTTTTATTCAGTAAGCATAACACACAATCGTCTTCGGACTGAACTGGAGTTTTGGTGGGGAACCAGGGTTTAGATTGGGATATGTGGGGGTGGAGTGGGGGGAGGAGCCAGTCCTTAGGACTTCAATCAGTAGTGAATTTCCATTTCACTACATTCATCCCTTCCTTTAGAATGAAGCCTGCAGGTAAAACAGAGAACATAGTATAGTCAGAGAAAAAAATTTTACAATATTTACAAATTCAACCTGTCAGGATGTCTGGAGATGCAGATGGAGCGCTGTAGTGCAGGCGGGCTCTGGACATCCTGATCCTCTGGTGGTTCTGGGACCTCGGGGTGTGGGTGTGCAGCTCTGGTTGAGGGATGGCTAGAACCACTTCCGTAGTTGACTCACCTGAGCCCCTTGGTGTTCCCCAGGGAACTCTGGGTAGGTCCTGTCTCCCTTGAGGTGATGGACCCTCAGTTCCGGCAGGTGCTGGGTCCCTGATCGAGACAGTGTCCTCCTTGCAATCTGGGTATGCCACGTAGGCATGTGGGGTTGGCATGTAGGTGCTCTCTCTCAGTTGGGGGTCGATTTTGCCCCTTCTCATATGCAGCGCTGGACCTGGTGCTATGCCAAGCCGGGAGGGCAGTCCCTGACATTGACTTTCTCTTGAAGGAAAACATCAGCTCATGAGGAGTCACAATGGTCGCAATGTAGAGTAGTGACCTAATGGAGTGGAATGCCATGGGTAGGACATCCTGCCAGCATGAGTCTGGAAGTCCTTTGGACTGGAGGGCCAATTTTACAGCCTTCCAAACAGTAGCATTTTCCTTCTCAACCCTGGGGATTGTAACTGGTCGTCCTGCTGGATGTGATGCCCCTTACCAGCAGGAACTGATGTAGTTCCTCACTCATAAATGATGAGCCCCAGTCACTATGGATATAGCTGGGATACCCGAACAGGGTGAAAATGGAGTCTAAGGCCCTAATGACTGATGACATGGATGTGACTAGGCAGGGAATGGTGAACAGGAAATGAGAGTATTCATTGATTGCTGTGAGGAAGTACACGTTCCCATTTGTGGAGGGGAAGGGTCTCTTGAAATTGACACTGAGTCGATCAAAGGGCTGGGAAGCCTTTATCAGGTGCACCTTTCTAGGACAATAGAAGTCCGGCTTGCACTCAGCGCAGACCTGGCAGGACCTGGTTATTTCCCTGACATCCTCAATCGAGTAGTGTAAATTGCGTGCCTTGACAAATTGAGTCATTTGCGTGAACCCTGGGTGCCAGAGCTCATTGTGGAGTGATTGCAACTGGCCAGAGTGTGGAGAGGCGCAGCTTCCTCTGGACAGGGCATCTGGACCCTCATTGAGGAACCCAGGTTGGTAGACTATATCATAGTTGTAGGTGGAGAGTTCGATCCTCCACCGAGCGATTTTATCATTTTTAATTTTTCCCCATTTTGCATTATTGAACATGAATGCTACCTTATGTTACTTTGTACTTGTATTACTTTATTTTGTATTTTTTCTGTACGTGAATTACTTACTTTCTTCATATGTTAAAATTAATAAATAAAGTTTCGAACATGAATGCTACCAATCGCTTGTCCGTGAAGAATGTGAATTTTCTACCTACCAGGTAGTTCCTCCAGTGCCTCCACAATGGCTTGAGCTTTCCTCCACTGATATGTTCTGAAGCTCGTGACCTTGTAGGGTCCTGGAAAAAAAATACAAGCGGCCTACCCACCTGATTAAGGATCGCAGCAAGGGCTACTTCTGAAGGGTCGCTTTCCACCTGGAAAGGTACATTCTCGTCCATTGCGTGCATAGTGGCCTTCACAATGTGGCTCCTGATGTAGTTGAAGGCATTTTGAGCTTCAGCTGTCAGTGGGAAGGAGGTGGTTTTTAAGAGGGGATGAACCTTGTCTGCATATAGAGGTACCCACTGGGCATAATATGAGAAGAAGCCCAGGCACCTCCTCAGAGCTTTTGTGGTCCTTGGAATTGGGAGTTCCAATGGGGTGGATCCTGTCAGGATTGGGGCCAATGATGCCATTCTCCACCACGTAGCCCAAGATGGCTAGGTGTTTAGCCATGAACACACACTTACTGGTGTTGTAAGTGAGGATCCAGGCCTCAGCTGCGTGGAGAAAATTCTGGAGATTGTTGTCATGGTCCTTCAGAGGGTAGCCACAAATGGTAACTTTGTTGAGGTAGGAGAAGGTGGTCTTTAACTTAAATTCATCCACCATTCAGTCCATTTGTCTCTGGAAGATTGAGATCCCATTTGTGGTACCAAATGGAACCCTCCAGAACTGATAGAGTCTCCCGTTAGCCTCATAAGTGGTGTAGGGAGGTCCTCGAAATGGATTGGCAACTGGTGGTAAGTAGTTTTAAGGATGATTGTCAAATAAATTTTATACTGCGCAATTTTGTTCACCATGCCCGAAATATGAAGAAGGGGGTATGTGTCCAGGAGTTTTAAATGATT
The DNA here is from genome assembly GCF_036971445.1 of Narcine bancroftii. Classification (NCBI taxonomy): domain Eukaryota; kingdom Metazoa; phylum Chordata; class Chondrichthyes; order Torpediniformes; family Narcinidae; genus Narcine; species Narcine bancroftii. The sequence goes on along the minus strand of NC_091473.1, from coordinate 71,902,044 downwards.
AATGGTTTGGCTATAGTCAATTACTAGCCTGGACTTTTCTTCCCCTTTTACAACAACCACCTGAGCTCTCCATGGGCTGGTACTGTGCTCGATAATGTTCTCATCAAACAGTCGTGTCTCAACCTTAATGAAAGCCTGGAAACAGAGGAGGTAGATCTATATTCAGTGTGGAGAGACAACAAGAAGCATCAGAGTTTTGGAGCTTTCCATTCTGGCCCATAATGGGAGGAAGAGGACCAGAATACTCCAGGGTCACGATTTTAAAGTGAAGTCGAGACCCAACAAGACCGGTTCACATAAATTCTTCAGTACATACATTCTGAACTTACAGAACTCTCCCTTCTGTAAAGATAAATGAACCTTACAATGTTCTTGAATATTTACAGACTGTGTATGGGACGCTAAATAAATACGATAATTAGAAGGATACACTTTCAGATTAAGTTTTTGGACTGTTTCTGAGTCTATGAAGCTCTCAGTCGAGCCAGAGTCAATTAAATATTTCAGTTTATGTCTGTTAACCCCCACCTTGATCGTGGAATTATTCAGTTGGTGTGGTATCTCCTGGTCCAACACCATCGCTGCCAGGACTCCAGAGATGCAGTCATTCCCCTCACTGGGGTCACTCCCCCCTTGCAAATTGTTGGGCAGGCAAGATGGTGGGAGCTATAAGGCACAGCAAAATAGCTGCCTTCCTTCTTCTTCTGTTGGCACAGATTTTGAAAACTGGCAAGATGGCGGAGACCACACAATGTGACAATATGGCCACTCCCCCTCCTTGTCTGATGAAGATGATGTTAGTTTTGAAAAGTGGCAAGATGGCCACTGTTGTTTCCCACATCGTTGCCCTCGCTGTGTAGCCCCACAAGAAGGCCATGACGCACAACTCTAGCATTGGGAGGTCATGGGATTGGGTTTGGACTCGCTTCAGTCATCCCGGTGGGTGTCGCATATGTGTTAGACCTCTCAGCTCTCCCCCTCAACCTGCAGACCTTCTTGCCACAACCAGATCAGATGGAGCCTTTAGCAGGACATCGAGTTCTTAGGTGCTGCTGCCAACCGCAGAAGAAGCACCCGTTGATGCCTGAGGCCACCGCCATCAGGGCCGATGCCACGTGTGGAGCAGCTCCAGGAACCAGATCATCCTGGAGCGTGCCTTTCAGGTTATCAGCTCCCAGTTGGGACATCTCCAGCAACTTGCTCAGACAACGCCGCACTGCCTTGCTCCAACAATCATTGCCTTATGTACTTGGACCTTATGCCACTGACAAGAGCATCCCAAATCTGATTGTCTTCTCATTCTCGAGCCGTGCCGTCTTCATACCTGCAGTTTCTCGCGAGTGCTCGTAAGATGAGGACAAAATCATAAATGGACTCACCAGGCTGCTGCTTCCGTTGTGAGAGCCAATGCCTCGCTAGGATGACATTTTGAGGCCTCAAGTAGCAAGCCTTCAGCCTTTTGACGGCTGACTCATAAATAGTGCAGTCCATGATAATCAGGAATCCTTTAGTTCCGACACGTGAGAGGATATCCAACCTCTTGAGTTCATACGTGGAGTGAACCGATTGTGTGGCCGCCAGGTACATTTGGAAACACTTCAGCCAGATCGTGAATTCCTACGGGGCCTCTGGAGACAATGGATCGATTAGGAGCATCGCTGGCTTCAACAGAGCTTCCATCCTCTTGTAGCGCGACAGAGCACTCAAGACCAGAGAGAGTACAACATGCTTTTATTCAGTAAGAATAACACACAATAGCCTTTGGACTGAACTGAAGTTTTGGCTGGGATCCAGGGTTATATCGGGATATGCGGGGGTGGAGTTGGGGGAGGAGCCAGTCCTTAGGCCATCACATCAGTAGTGAATTCCCAGTTCACTACACAGTGCAGTGAACCTGGTTCAAATCCAGCACTACTGTAAGAAGTCTGTACATTTCTCCTCGTGTCTGAGTGAGTTTCGTCCAGGTGCTCTGGTTTCCACCCACCATTCAAAAACATACCGGGATTGTAGATTAATTGGGTGTAATTGGGCAGCATGAGATCATGGGCCGAAAGGGCCTGTTACCATGCTGTAAGTCTACATTTTTTTAAATTAAATTTAAATTTGCGTTAAAATTTATAGCTAGACCATCAACAGGTTCACTTTATTGGATGCCTACCCTCTCCCCTGCATAGCCGATATGGTGAATGAGATCACCCATTTCCGGGTCTTGTCCACCATAGACCTCAAGTCAGTGAACCACCAGATTCCGATCCTCCCGGAGGACAGTCCATGCACAGTGTTCGAGGACAATGGCCACCTCTACCACTTTCTGTGGGTCCCATTCGGCCTCACGAATGGAGTGTCAGTGTTCCAAAGGGAAATGGACCACATGTTGGATGACAATAAATGAAAAGCTAGATATCCCTATTTGGATAATGTCACCATCTGCAGCCATACCCAAGAGGAACAGGATGAGAACCTGCAAAAGCTAGGTATCCCTATTTGGATAATGTCACCATCTGTAGCCATACCCAAGAGGAACAGGATGAGAACCTGCAAAAGTTCCAAGCCACCACAAAAACCCTGAGCTTAACATAATATCAAAAGAATTGTGTGTTCAGTACTACGTGGCTGGCAAATCTGGGGTATGTGGTAGAGCACCTCTGACTCTGAGCACATGCACCCCCTGCTGAAACTCCTACTGCCCCAGAACCCCAAGGCTTTAAAAAGGTGCCTGGGGTTCCACTCTTACTATGTCCAGTGGATCCCAACTACCAACCCTGGTTAAAAAAAAAACAACAACCTTTCCTCCATCGTTGGAGGTCCGCGAGGCATTCCAGGGAATTAAGGAAGAGATTGCCAAGGCAGTCATGAAAGCCATTAATGAATCCATTCCTTTCCAAGAAGAGAGCGATGCCTCTGACTTCGCTCAGGCCCGCCACGCTGAACCAAGCAGGAAGGCCTGTAGCATTCTTTTCCCGAACCTTCCAGGGCCCCGAACTCCGGCACTCGGCCATTGAGAAGGAGATGGTGGGTCATTGGAGGCGCTATTTGGCTTTCACCCTGCTGTCACTTTTATGTTTAACAACAAATAGCGGGGAAAAATTAAAAATGGCAATATCATGAGGTGGAGAATTGAGCTGTCCACTTTCAATATGAGATCTTGTATCAGCCAAGGAAGCTCAATGAGTCACCCGATGCTCTGTCCAGGGGAACCTGCGCCAGAGCACAAATAGATAATCTTCAAGCACTCCACGATAGCCTCTGCCACCCTGGGGTCTCCCAGTTCTACCACTTTGTGAGGCCCCACAGCCTCCCCTATCTGGTTGAGGAATTCAGGGAGCTGTCACATAACTGATTGATCTGCACGGAGTGCAAGCTGTACTTCTACAGACCGGAGAAAGCTCAGCTGATCAAGGTCTCATGTCCTTTTGAACAGCTCAGTATGGACTTCAAGGGCCCCTTCCTGTCCACAAACAGGAATGTGTATTTCCTTAATATTGTGGAAAAGTACTCCCACCTCCCATTTGCAATCCCCTGCCCAGATATGACCACGCCATGGTCATTAAAGCCTTCCGCAACCTCTTCATCTTGTTTGGATATATCCAAGTTACCTTCACAGTGACCAGGAGTCCTCATTCATGAGTGAGGAGGTGCATCAGCACTTCCTGTCCAGGGGTATAGCCACAATCAGAACCACCAGTTACAACCCTTGCGGGAAAGGGCAGGTGAAAAAGGAGAATGGCACTATCTGAAGGACAATTCCTTTGGATCTCAATTAAGAAGGAATGTCTGTCTTCCAGGGACAAGAGATCCTCCCGGAAGTGCTACACGCAACCAGCTCCCTACTCTGTGCGGAAACGAATGCCAGCCCACATGAGAAAGTGTTCTCCTTCCCTAGAAGGCCGGCATCAGGAACCACGCTGCAGGTCTGGCTGACGACCCATGGGCTGGTGTTTCTCTGCAGACTGTTAGGACCCAAGAGGCAGACCCACTGGTTGAAGAGGTGCACCTCTTACATGCCAACCCCAGTACTTCTATGTACAGTATCCCGACGGGTGGGAAGACACAGTGTCTGTCCAGGACCTGGTTCGAGCAGGAGCCCCGACATGGGAGGTGCACCCAGAAGTCCTCGACAGCAACCAGCCGGTCCCAGGTATCGTTCAGGTAAATGATCTCTTACAACCACCACAACAACCCTTCAGGCCACCGCCCCCAACACCCCTGCAACCTCCAGCAGAACAACTGAAGTTCCCACCTGTCTCTGAACTGGTTCACACTGCCACAGTTCAGCTCTCGGACACTCAGCCCACTAGAAGTGTCGCCGCACGGCAGGAGCTGATGATGACACCACCAGTGCTGTGCCAATCGCAGCGGTAGATGAAGCCACTGGACCAGATGAATGTATGAACTGGTACAGACTGCATGACCAGAGATAATGGACACTGTCCCTCTTCACCCCGCAGGACTTTATCCAAAAGGAAAGGGTGAATCTGGTGGAACACGGTAATTCACATGGGCACCTCGCTGGACTGCACAGGATGGCCCACCTCTGACCTGGTAACTCCTCTCCATAGTTTCCCAATAAAGACTGAGAACCCTAGTCTCCTCCCTCAATTCCAGCCTTGGATCCAGGCCAGAAGCATGTAGTGATGCGCTGGATGTTTCAGGACATTAAAGCCTTTGACCACGGCCTTCGTGTCTGCCTGTGGTTATTGATCGTGCTACATGTTGCAACACAACCTGGTCTCCACTCTCATTAATTCCTGTAGATATATTCTTACTGCAGGAATTCTCTTCTTGTACTGTCACAGCCACATCCACCACATTGCATTTCGATAAGGGGATATCTCGCCTTGTTCTTTCTGCAGATTCTCAAATTGATAAAGATGGTATGTCTCAAGATTGCAGAAATTGCAATATTTTATGAATGCGACTAAATCAGTGAAATTTTAATAAAAATAGCAGTAGTCTATTCAAAAGGAACAATATGATTGGATTTTGGCACATCTCGTAGCAGAATCATAGCAAGAATTTCTACTCAAATCAAAAGGAAAAGGATTGGTCTGGAAATATTATAGACCATTGCTGATTAATATTTCTCCCTCAAATGCATAGCAGGCTTATTTGTATATATATGTGGATGATGTTAAGAAAGGAAGGCTTCTTTATTAGTTGCATATCTCTGTGCTGGTAGCAACAGACTGGCAGAAAATTCAAAGCCCTTTACTCATTCTTGCAACATTGGTAAGGCTTGGTAGGAGAAATGGATTAAATCATGTTGATGAGGGACTGGAGCCACAAGTCAGCCTGACCAAAGAAGAAGGGCAGATTTTCATTTCTAAATGAAGAGCAGTTAACCAACAGATTTATCTTTACATCAATTAAACACTTTCTGGGATTCTTTTACTTTCTTAGTGACATAAGATCACTAACATATTTTTCAATCTATCAGGTGGGATAACAAAATTGTTTCTGAATTATTGATCCATGCTCCTAAATTATTTTTACTGATGCAGTAAAATTCACTGTTCCTGTCTTCCCCCATGTCTGTCATTGAGTAATTACAAGGGTGAAAATGCACTCAGTCTCAATGGGATTCACTACTAAGTCATCCATTCTCATGCCAGGAGGTATTGCACAGTGACCCATGGTGTCTCTGCATTACTTTCCTGGCAGTAGATGAAGTGTTTGACCTCGGCAGAATGCCTCACTTTATCAACAAAGCTGGATGAGGAAAAATCCATCTCCACAAATCATGCTCCTTCACATACCCAATCAACTGAAGTTTTGCTTCAAGCGATTTGTGCCAGTCCCATGAAGAATATTCCTGGTCATCCTGTGAGTACTTCAAAACTTGCCTTTCAGAACATGTATACATATTCTATATCGCAAAACAAATGCAACTAATATTCCTACTACAGTACACAGATAGAGTGGCAGGAAGTGTTGCAAAAAATGTTGGTAAAATTCACACCACCTCTTTGGAAAGTAAACCGTGTTTCGGACCTGCAATATTCATCAGAAATGAGAATTGCCAGACTCCATTCATGTTAACAGTAGATAGCAATTCAAAGCAGATTATTTAAAAGTTGGATAATTATTAGAGTTTTATTTCAATTAACTGTTATAAACTTTTTTGCAGCTCTATGCTGGAAGATTACAGATGGATGAACAAAGCTCTTCTCTGATGGCTATTGTAGTGATTAGTGTAATGCTATTATAGCACCAGCGACCCAGTTCAAATCCACCACTGTTTCTCAGTCCTCCCTGTGACCATGTAGCTTTCCTCCGGGTGCTCTAATTTCTTCCCATGTTCCAAAGATATATGGGGTATGGAGCTTGATCCTCTAATGTATCTCAAAATTAAAAAAAAAACTAGAAAAATAAAAATAAAATCACGGTTGAACTAATTGTAACCTTGATTGTGCATTTCTGTCCATTCCTTATAACTTTTTCTTCCCTTACTCTCTCTAAAAATATGCAAAGACTCTGTGACCACCACTTAAAAGAGAGGTTCAAAGGTTTGTAGTCCAATAAGATAAATAATTTCACTGTTCCAACATCATAAATGGGAGATCCCTTGCTTCATAATAATAGTCTACGGTCCTAAGATCTTTCAACAAGATATTCTCTCCATATCTATCACTCTGTCAGGACCCCTCAGAATATTGCCAATGGAATAAATATCATTCTAATGGGGCAGCACGGTTAGCATAGTGGTTAAGTGCAATGCTGTTGCAGTGCCAGCGACACGGGTTAGAATTCGGCACTGTCTTTAATGAGTTTGTACATTCTTCCCATGTCTCCATGAGTTTCCTCCGGACGCTTCAATTTCTTCTCACCATTCAAAATGTACCAGGGCTTGTGGGTCAATTAGGTGTAATTGAGCGGCATGGCCTCGTGGGCCAAAAGGGCCTGTTGTCCTGCTGTATGTCTAAATTTAAAATGTAAATTAAAACATTGCATTGTCTGGATCTGATACTGGATGCTGGATTAATATAGAAATTGTAATATCTTGATATTATTGACTCAGTATTCAGTATTCAGATTGTCCAACCACTGATAGTTGTCAATACATTTGCTGGACATGACTTCTCCATGCCGAGCGGTTTCAGCCTGGGTGACAGAGCATACAGCATCCGTGCTGGCTTTTTGCCAGAGTGCCCCAAACATAATTTTTAAAGCACACTCTCCTGCAGAGCTCTGTATGACCTTCCATCTTTAATCCTACAGCCCCTTAACAATGAGTCAATGATTTGGGCATGAAATGAAATGACAGATTATTATTAAACATATAGAACGAAGTACAAATGAATTTAAATTCTTCTTGCCTGCTGCAGCTACGCTGCTTGCACAAAATACACCAATAAATAATATCAATCAAATTGCCATGAGATAAAAATAATAATAAAAGTAAGAAAATAGATAAGCATTCAGAGTTGCAGTGAAAAATCTGCTCTGTAATGTTATACGTCACCCTCACAATATCAATTTTAATTTTGTTTCTACCCCGGGTTGGCATACGCAGTGTCAGTTATGATGATCTCTTCGGCAGAACAGCATGAACAATATCTATTCTGCCCCTGGTTGTATTGGTACTATCTTCAAACTCCCGTTGCTCAGCTAGATCGAGGGTTTGAGCAAATTTGTTTTGCTTGGACTACTCAGAGGATAATAGTGCTTTTTTAGCCGTTATGGACAGCATTGTGGTGATTTCAAGCAAAGTTCGAATGCCTGATCAAATATAACAGTGCAGGAGTTGCCAAAGATGCTCCATCAATAACTTTGCAAAAATTACATGCATGAGGATGGTGTGATCTGGCTGTATTCGGAATTGTGAATATAGCTTGTGCCAGTTTCAACAGAGCTAAGAAAAGTTAAACACGTCTTGAGCTGCAAGCAAATGAATGAGGGGCAGAAGGAAGAGGAAGAAAGATTGTGATAGAGTGTGAAGAGGATAAATTAAATGGAATATTATGAAGTCCCAGTTCTGATGAACTCTCATCAACCTGAAACATTAACTAATACGCAAGGGAACATACTAATAGGAGGGGATTTCAACCTGAATTTGGATCCAAATATGGATAAAACGGGGAAAAAAATTAACAGGAAGAACAAAGTAACCAAATTTATAATTAAATCAATGCAAGAAATGAAACTTTTGGATATATGGAGGAAACAAAACCCAAAAGAAAAGGAATATTCATATTACTCGGCTAGACATAAAACATACTCAAGAATAGACCTATTTTTGTTATCAGCTAGTATGCAGGATAGAGTAAGAAAAACAGAATATAAAGCGAGAATGCTATCGGACCATTCACCCTTAATATTGACAGTAAAGCTAAAGGACATCCCTCCAAGAATGTATAGATGGAGATTAAACCCCATGCTACTTAAAAGACAGGATTTTAGAGAATTTATTGAAAAACAATTAAAAATGTATTTTGAAGTAAATACGGAATCAGTGGAAGATAAGTTTATACTATGGGACGCAATGAAAGCATTCATTAGAGGGCAAATAATAAGTTATGTAACCAAGATGAAGAAGGACTATAATCAAGAAACAGAGCAGTTGGAAAGGGAAATAGTAAACATAGAAAAAAAATTAACAATGAAGGAAGATACAACTAAAAGAAGAGAATTGGCGGAATATGAAACATTACAAACATATAAGGTAGAGAAGAATATAATGAAGACAAAACAGAAATATTATGAACTAGGTGAAAAAACGCACAAAATCCTAGCGTGGCAGCTTAAGACAGAGCAAGCTAAGAAAATGGTATTGGCATCAAGGAAAAAAGACAAACAAATTACATATAATCCAAAAGAAATTAAGGAAAACTTTAGAGAATTCTATGAACAATTATACCGAACTGAAAACGAAGGGAAAGAAGGGAAAATAGATGAATTTTTGACTAAAATTGAACTACCAAAACTACAAATAGAGGAACAAAATAAATTAACAGAACCATTTGGAACAGTAGAAATACAAGAGATAATAAAAAAATTACCAAATAATAAGACACCAGGAGAGGATGGATTTCCAATAGAATTCTACAAAACATTTAAAGACTTATTAATACCGCCCCTCCTGGATGTAATCAACCAGATTGATGAGACACAAAACTTACCAGATTCATGTAAAACAGCAATAATTACAGTAATACTAAAACAAGGGAAAGATCCACTCTCACCAGCGTCATATAGACCAATATCTTTGCTAAACACAGATTATAAGATAATAGCTAAACTATTAGCAAACAGATTAGCAGAACAGGTACCGAAAATGGTAAATTTAGACCAAACTGGATTTATCAAAAAAAGACGCACAACAGACAATATTTGTAAATTTATTAACTTAATTCATGCAGTAGAAGGAAATAAAGCACCTACAGTAGCAGTTGCTTTAGATGCAGAGAAGGCCTTCGACAGAGTAGAATGGAATTATTTGTTCAAAGTATTGCAAAAATTCAGTTTACCGGAGAAGTATATTAATTGGATTAAAGCATTATATAAGGGACCGTTAGCGAAAGTGACAGTAAATGGACATGTATCAAAGCAATTTAACTTAAGCAAGTCAACGCGGCAGGGATGTCCACTATCACCTTTATTGTTTGCGCTAGCTATAGAACCACTAGCAGAATTGATAAGAATAGATAATAATATAAAAGGAATAAAAATAAAAGACAGGGAATATAAAATCAGTCTATTTGCGGATGATGTTATAGTGTACTTAACAGAACCAGAACTATCAATAAAAGAATTATATAAGAAATTGAAGGAATATGGAGAAGTGTCGGGTTACAAGATAAACGTAAATAAAAGTGAAGCAATGCCTATGAATAATGCGGATTTCTCAAAATTTAAGAAGGAATCTCCATTCAGATGGCAAATGCAGGCAATAAGATACCTAGATGTACAAATAAACAAAAATCTAGGCCAATTATATAAACTCAATTACAATCCACTAATGAAAAAATTACAGGATGATTTAGAGCATTGGAAAGATCTACCACTAACACTGATAGGAAGGATAAACTGTATTAAAATGAACATTTTTCCAAGGATATTATACTTATTTCAGGCATTGCCAATACAACTGACAGAAAAATTCTTCAAAGAGTTAAAGAAAATAATAAGGAAATTTTTATGGAGAGGGGGGAAACCGAGGATAGCACTAGATAAATTAACAGAATGGTATAAACAAGGAGGCTTACAATTGCCAAACTTCAAAAATTATTATAGAGCCGCACAATTAAGATACCTATCAGATTTTTATCAAACAAGGGAAAAACCAGACTGGACGAGATTAGAATTAGATAAAATAGGGGAAAAGATACCTGAACACATATTATATAAATGGGACGAAAAATTGGTACAACATAGAACTTCTCCAGTATTACATCATCTCCTCAATATTTGGAAGAAGATTCATGTAGAAAGAAATAAAACAAATTATCAATTACCAAAACTAATATTGACGCAAAATAAGCTACTCCCTTTTACAATAGATAACCTTTCCTTTAGAGAATGGGAAAAAAAAGGGATTAAAAGAATAGAAAATTGTTTTTCAGGAAGTAGATTCTTATCCTTTGAACAAATGAGAGATAAGTACAATATAACTGGAGATACAGCGCTGGCATATTACCAACTGAGATCCTACTTGAAAGATAAATTAGGAAGCAATTTGAGTTTACCAGAGGAAAGTAACCTTGAATATGTGATTACAGATACAATGTTAATCAAAAGATTTATAACAAATATGTATATTAAACTGCAAGAAAAGGAGAATGAGGAAACAAATGGTAAAACTAAACAAAAATGGGAACAAGATTTAAATATAAAGATAAAAAAGGAAACATGGGAGAAATTATGTTCTGGAACGATGAGAAATACAATAAATACGAGACTACGTATGATACAATATAATTGGTTACACAGACTATACATTACACCGCAAAAGTTAAATAAATGGGACCCAACAGTATCTGATAGATGTTTTCGATGTAAAAAAGAAATGGGAACAACAATTCATGCAATCTGGACATGTGAGAGAGTAGAAAAATTTTGGGATGATCTCAATCAGATATTAAATAAAATAACAGAAAACAATATACCAAAGAATCCAGAGATCTTTCTCCTAAGTAACATAAAAAACAAAGAATTTGGAATTGATTTGGAGGATGCACAAAAAAGATTTGTTAAGATAGCCCTAGCCGTAGCAAAAAAATGTATTATGTCAACCTGGAAATTGGAAGATAATTTGAAAATACAACAATGGTATATAGAAATGAATAAATGTATTCCATTAGAAAAAATAACATATAGTTTAAGAAATAATATTGAAATATTCGAACAAGTATGGGAGCCTTACATTAAATACAATAGCGAAAACCTACCGGGTACAAACATTACCTAAGTTGATGGAAGGAGAAGGAAAGAAAAGAATGGACTCAGTAGAATTTCTGGTGTATTTTTGTTGAATGACAACATGGTCTGACTGGTTTAATGCAACCTAGATTGTATACCTAAAATGGATGAGAGGGGGGGGGTGGGGGGGTGGCTTGGGAGGAGGGAGGGTGGGGGGAGAAAAAGTCACTGTATATGTGTGAAAAAGAAAAAGTGTATATCATGGCTAATGTGATTTATGGTGTGAAAAATAAAAAATTTAAAAAAATACAAAAAAAAAACCTGAAACATTAACTCTCCATTTAGAAGTGGCCAGATCTGTTGAGATTTACCAGCATTTTCTCTTTTTCTGTAAATATCCAGCTTATCCAGTATTTTTTTAATGTAATTTAAGTTGAAGGTTAAGTGTTCTAGTTCTAAAATTGGAAACCCTTTCAACAACAAGATAATAGCTGTAACAATACACCAAGATTGTGAACTGTTTATTGTAACCGATGGCTCAAAACCCATTCAAAATATTCATTCATTACCCCCATAACCAACTTGTCTGGGTATTAAGGCCTGAATTTCACAAACCTTTTCCTTCTGCTGTAGAGTCATAGAGTAACCCATCACAGAATCAAGCCATTCACTCCAAATTTTTGGTCCACTTTGCCCGAGCTTGGCCAGGTCTCTATCTAACCTTTGCTAACATTGTACCTATCCAAATGTCTTTTAAATATCATAATAGTAAATGCTTCTACCACTTCTTCTGGCAGCTTGTTCCATTTTCTCCTGGCCCTCGGTGTGGAAAAAGTTGTCTCTCAGGCCCTCTTTAAATTTTCCTCTCCTCACCTTAAACATGTACCCTCTAGTTTTAGACTCTCCTGCAAGACACAAAAGGCCAGCTGGAAGGGAAAGGGTAATGGGTGCATGGCATTGCCATATCCTGCAGATACCCTTCCCAACAGCTCTTGGAAATCTATTGCTAGTCTTGCCTCACAACTAGTTTTAAATCTTGGAATTCCCTATCCCACAACATTGTAGAAGGTCTTCACCAGAAGGACTGCAGTAAATACACCAACAAATTCTCAAAGGAAAAATGTGACGTGATGTCTTGGGAAATGTTGGGTTTTCCAAGGTGATCAACGTCATTTCCTGTGCTCTGATAATGAAATTGTATCAATGATTCCTTGCGATAATTGGAGTCTGTGTCAAAATTTGTATGCATGACATGTTTTTCCCTCCATAATGGGAATGCAAAAGGAGGTGACCACTATTACAAATATTTCTGGATTATATCCCAGTTTTGTTGAAACTTTGATACAACTGTGAATGCAGCCACATGACCCTGTGATAGTACAGATCTATCACCAATGTACATAGTGTATATAGTTACTGTATCTAAACTGTGCTTACAGCGATTGGCTGAGAGCTGAGCCACGCCTACTGTCTGGGCCTTAAAGGGTTTTTCCTAGCCAGGTCGGAGAAACTTGGACAACACCTGCATAGTTGTATTTAAGAGCATAAATCACAATCCACAGCGATGGGATTCAACCCACAAATTTTGGTAATCGTGGTCCACTCCAGAAAAAAAGCGCATTTTCATCTCCATCGTGGTGGGAAATATATGCCACGTGGGCAACTTTCTCCGCAGCCCTCAATCATTGCAAGGAATTGATGCTGCCTAGCTTGCCAACAGCATGTTAGTCTAGAAGTATAGGGCAAAACAATTCACAGTGCACGGTAGCTAGCACTCTTTCCCCAAATACTGCATGGATATTTTTACTACCAGGAGATCTTGGACCTTGAGAATTGAGCTGGTTGTTATAGTTCACAACAGATGTCATTGTATTCAGTTGCCAAATAACCTGGCAGTAGACCATATAAAAAGCAAAGAGACATGGTTGGCTGAGTTCGACTCACTTCTGCAGCAACTTATGGTCCAAAATTGTTTCATTGTTAACTCTGAGGCTAATGCCCTGACCATGAGGGCCTTTTCCCAAAGCACTAAAGAGCAACATATGCAGGGCAACATTATCCAACATCATTCCTTTGAAAATAATACTTCTGAAAGCTGTTTCTCTTTTAGCTCCAGTTCTGAGTGGTCTTTCCCCTCCCACTCAAAGCTTTATAGCCAAACTTGACTGTTGGGAAAATAACATGCCAATCTTGGATGTCAAAGATAACAAGGGAGTTTTTAAACTTTTCTAATTCAAATCCTTTCTAAACAAAATCTGTGGAACTGCTATAAATATTTGAGAATGAGTCATGCTTGATCCTTATTCTAAAGATCTTTTGTTGTATATCTCTAGAATGGAGCAAAAGGACACAAAATTATGCTAAGGGATCCAAGTTTTGTGAAGTATTGCGGCATGTACTCCAGTGAGGCTCACCTCTTCCCTCTGAAATACCCTTTAAATAGTGCATCACTCATATGGACATAACTGCACTTCACAGCAGAATCCAAGCCACCCAATGTCCCAATAAACTGAAACAAAACAAAAAAATAAACTGCAATTACATCACCAAGCCAGCCAAAACTTTACAAAGGAAGATAAAGTTAATATTACATCAGCCTAAAATGTCAGCTATTCCTTTTTGAAGAAATGCTGTCTGACCCTGTTTTCTGGATTTTATTTCAGATTTCTAGCATTTAATGTATTTTTTTTGGTTTTGGGCCCCAAAAAAACAGAATATTTAATAATAGTGAATCTTTCTTAATTTTGCAACTACAGTGGTCAAAATATAGTATTTTTGTCCATGAACAAAAAAGGTTGTTGTCATTCTAAAATTTGAATTGTCCTCTATGGGACATTAGACACACACTAAAGATAGGTTTATTTAATACAGAGAAGAGAAGGGATGACTATTTTAGCTTGGGAAGATGAATATGCTTTGTCTATGGTCCTGGTAATCAGTATTCCCCGTCACAGGGGATTGAAGGCTTTATGTGTTTTCTGCATGGATCGGAAAGGATTCAGGGCAAGAGCAAAACACACTTGAGATTATTATCTTTTGCATATATTATCTCTTTTTAATTTAATTTAAGGAATACTATCAGATGAATGCACAATCTTTTCCCCAGAAAAGAGAACATAGGTTGAAGGTGAGAGTTGAGAGATTTCATTGGAACTTAAGGAGTTACCTTTTACACAGAGGGTAGTGTGTGTACTGAACAAACTGCCAGAGAATGAAGGATATATGGGAAGGATAGGTTATGGCCTAATGCAGACAGGTTGGATATGTGTGGGTGGGACATTTTGATCAGCGTGGTTAAGTTGTGTCAAAGGCCCTGTTTCCACACTGCATCACTCTATGACTCCATGAATCTATTGTCTTTTTTTTAAATGAACTACCTGTTTGGTGGCAGCGAGTAAGAATTTTGGTGCATGTTTACATTGTACAATGTTTACAACAATAAACTCATTATCATTAGTATCTGCCCAAGCTTCAAATGAAAGAAAAAGCTTCAGAGAGACTGAAGTTGCACCAAAAATAGAATGTAGTGGTAGTGATGGTTTCTATTTTAGCTTGGGAAGATAAACATGACCGACTTTGTGGTATTGGCTTGCTTATCAGTATTCCCAGGCACGGAGGTCTGAATGCTTTCGAACTTTATGTGTATATCAGAAAGGGCTCAGGGATAGTGTAACTGCAACAGAAGATATCAGCATGTTCAACTTTCTGAATATGGCATTAGAAATTATATACAAAATGCATTTATAATACTGTTCACTTCAGTGATGATTCATAAGGAGGAGCCCTCTGGGTGTATTCTACTCATTCAAGGTATCAGACTATTGCAGGTGCTGGTGGTCCTGCAGAAAAACCAGGATCTAACAAGCAAATGTTAGGCGGAAAGAACACAGGAGATCCAGCAACTTACAAATAAGGTCCCTTTGCTGTCATGTACATAAATGCACAACATGTGTTTAACTTTGTTTGCCCATTAAGGTATACAAGATAGATTCAGTTTGTCATGGCTAGCTATAGTCCAAGTACCATAGGAAGTAAAAGGCAGTCAACGTTTCGGGCCTGAGCCCTTTGTCAGGAATCTGGAAAAAGAGGTAAATCTCCGAATAAAAATATGGGTGGGAGGGGGGGGGAGGAAAAGGGAGAGGAGGGAGGAAAGGGAAATGGGAGGAGCACATTCTAGAAGGATTTTGTACATTCTGCATATGTCCACTTCAGTTTTCTCTCTCCTTCCAAAGACATACTATGTATGAAGGTTAATTGGCCGCATGGGTGTATTTGGGAGGCATGGGCCAGAAGGGCCTGTTCCTGTGCTGAATCTCTAAATTAAATGTATAAGTCATTCATTACTAAATATGAGTTACAGCGGTTGCAAGACGTACGTGTGGGATGTCACTAAACATTCCCTTCCAGTTAAACTACCTGACAGTCAAACTACTGTTCCTCTGCCAGCTTCAGAGTAATAATTTGCTTTTAGTTCCACAACTCATGGTGACAGAGTGATGCAGCTCGTAGAGCGACAGCCTCACCACTCCTATACTGACTGAGTGGAAGTTACATATCGTCCCCGTAACCACGTCGGATTTCTCTTGGGGTTCTCTGGTTTCTTCCCAAAAATGTGGATTGGTAGGTTAATTGACAGCTGCAAATGATCTTTAGTGTGTGGGTCAGTGGTAAAATTTTGGGGAGTTCTTAGGAATGGAGGCAGGCTAAAAATAAGGTATTGTGGGTGGGTGTTTGACAGTCAATGCAGACACAGTGTTTCCTTGTTGCATGACTTAATTATATAAATTTCAAGCAGATTTTAAAATCTCAGCTTGCCAAATGCTTTTGGAAGTCCACTCAGATAACATTCATTGAAATTCCAGGGACTGTTGATTTTGTCAGGCAGAACATTGAACAGGAACAGGAAGAGGCCCTTCAGCCCACAATGTCTATGCACTGAGCACCGAGCCAAATTCAACCAAAAGTTTTCTGCTTGTCTCTATATATTTATGTGTCTTGCTAGAAGCCTCTTAAATGCTTCTATAATGTCTGCTTCCATCACTATCCCTGGCAACCTGCTCCAAGCACGCTCCCCTCTCTATGTAAAAAGCTTGCCCTGCACATCTCATTTAAACTGTAATAAAGCATGAAATTCTGCAGACAACGTGGCTGAAGTAAAAACAAAATGTTGGAGAAATTCAGCAGGTCAAACAATATATTTTATAAACAAAGATAAAGGTACATCTATTGACAATAACCACACCAGCAGTGCGAGTATAAGACAGCTTTAATAAACTAGCATGTACACTAAGAGGTCTTGTCTCTCTGCAAGACGAACCTGGAAGGCTAGACTGTATCTCTGGACTGCTTTATATACAAGGTCACTGGGATGACCCCTGGTGACCTAGTGGTGTAATTACATATCACCACATTCACCCCCCCTTAAAAAATTGTTATCCCCCTCCCCCCCATTTCCCCCCCCCCCCAACCTGTCCTCCTTCCCTTGTTTGTAAGTTCATAAATCCAACATTTTTCGTGGCTTCCGTTGCCTTCTGGACCTCCTCGGTAGTGGTATAGGGGTGGGGAGTGCAGTCTGCCTTTCAGCCTTTCTTGGTGGAGGTGGGAATTAATAGATGGCCATGTGGCTGTGTGGGCTGGGGATCCTCTTGTATGGGATTAGGTCCTGCCATCAAGTCTAGGGTGGTGATATTTTGTGGAGCGGGTGTACCCAGGGTCCTGATTTCCGGTGTGGGTGGTATAGTCCTCTGGGGTGACTCGATGGACGACTGTTCTAGTGGCTGCTGCTGCGCTCCTTGTTGATCCGTAGACATCTGTGTTTCCTCCGTGTTGCTCATACATCCGGCCGGCGCGAGATCCCTGGTGGCCACTGAGTCTTCTCTTCCATCTGGGAATGTGACGAAGGCGTACTGAGGGTCCGCGTGCCTCAACTCCACTTGATCCACCAGCGGGTCCACTTTGTGGGGTCTGCAGTACTTCCAGAGGAGAATAGGTCCCAGTGTCATCACCCATTTAGGCATGTCTGTCGTGGCTTTCCTTGTGAAAGAAAAGATACAGCTTCTGGCAACACTTCTTGCCATCTAGTAACAGGCAGGACTTTTGCTTTTAAGGTCAAGAGGACTGTTTTCCAGATAGTGACATTTTCCCTTTCGACTTGTCCATTCCCCCTGGGATTGTAACTTGTAGTGTGGCTGGTAGCAATCCCTCTCTCGTGCAGGTACTGCTGTACTTCTGCGCTCATGAATGCAGCACCCCGTCTGTGTGTATGTAGTTCGGGTACCCAAATATGCTGAAGATGAGTTGGAGGCATTTTATAACAGTGGCTGCTGATACATCAGAACACGAGATTGCGAAGGGGAAACGGGAATATTCATCTCCTGAAGACTGTGTCCTCTGCTCTGTAGCATTTGTCCATGAAGGTCGGCTGCACATGGCATTCTTCTTCTGTTTGTCTGTGGAGAAAGAAGAGCTTTCCCACTTCTCATTGGCATGAGAATGGGCCTTGGCTGTGGCCTTGGGGCTCCTGCAGATTTTTGCATAAAGCCCACGTTTTCCACAGTTGGAAGAGACATTTTCTCTGGCAGGACAGAGGGCTCTGGGGTGCTTTCTTTGTCCACAGAAAAAGCACTTGGGACCCTCAAGGTGCTGCTGCTGCTGTGAATTCCTGTGAGGCAGCGTACTTTTCTTTTCGTGGGGCTAGAGAGTCCAGCAGTGTAACATTTGTCCCAGCCTCAGGGTCCTGTGAGTACTCCTCCAATTCTTTTCTGGTGCTTTCTAAAGCTTCTGCAATAGTCTCTGCCTCATCTAGCCCCACCATTCCTTTCTCCAGCAATCAATGTCTCGTCTCAGAGGACCGTATGCCTGCAACAATTCTGTCCCTAATAAGGTCCTCCGCATACTCCTGAGCTGATACTGCTTTAAAGTTGCAGCCTCTCGCCAGGTCTTTCAGAGAGAGTATAAAGTCTCTGGCAGACTCCCCTACTTGTTGAAACCTGGACATGAGCCTGTACCGGGAGTGGAGTTCACTATGCCCCTTACTGTATCTTCTTTGGCTTGGCTTCGCGGACGAAGATTTATGGAGGGGGTAAAAAGTCCACGTCAGCTGCAGGCTCGTTTGTGGCTGACCAGTCCGATGCGGGACAGGCAGACACGATTGCAGCGGTTGCAAGGGAAAATTGGTTGGTTGGGGTTGGGTGTTGGGTTTTTCCTCCTTTGCCTTTTGTCAGTGAGGTGGGCTCTGCGGTCTTCTTCAAAGGAGGCTGCTGCCCGCCAAACTGTGAGGCGCCAAGATGCACGGTTTGAGGCGTTATCAGCCCACTGGCGGTGGTCAATGTGGCAGGCACCAAGAGATTTCTTTAGGCAGTCCTTGTACCTTTTCTTTGGTGCACCTCTGTCACGGTGGCCAGTGGAGAGCTCGCCATATAATACGATCTTGGGAAGGCGATGGTCCTCCATTCTGGAGACGTGACCCAGCCAGCGCAGCTGGATCTTCAGCAGCGTGGACTCGATGCTGTCGACCTCTGCCATCTCGAGTACCTCGACGTTAGGGGTGTGAGTGCTCCAATGGATGTTGAGGATGGAGCGGAGACAACGCTGGTGGAAGCGTTCTAGGAGCCGTAGGTGGTGCCGGTAGAGGACCCATGATTCGGAGCCGAACAGGAGTGTGGGTATGACAACGGCTCTGTATACGCTTATCTTTGTGAGGTTTTTCAGTTGGTTGTTTTTCCAGACTCTTTTGTGTAGTCTTCCAAAGGCGCTATTTGCCTTGGCGAGTCTGTTGTCTATCTCTTACTGTAATGCATCTGTAAAATGCTCATTGCCTCTTGGAAGGACCTGGCATAAGAGTGACGGTAGTGGTGTCTGCGTTCCCTGGTTCTGGAGTGGTCAGGAATTCTGCACATACAGGGCAATCGGGAGCATAACTTGTGGAGATCCTTCCACCTGCGCTTGTCGTGGCCCCTTTCTGATCAGACTGGGGTTTAGGGTTGGCGGTGCCTGTACCGGCGAACCCATGGGCAGGCAGGGCTCTTGGCCATTTCTTACCTGCCCTATCATACTTCTGTGGTCTTCCCCGCATTCCACCACAATTCCAGTACAGCGGTCCCTCGCTGTCTCTGTCCTCAGAAGCACGTAAGTGCTGGTCGTCCCTGTATTCCATTCCTCAGGTAGAGTCTCCAGGTGGTCAGGAATGCGTGTTGGAGCAGAAGCAGTTTCCATCCTAGTAGCTATGATATTAGTTTATTAAATTGTACTGACAATAACCACACCAGCAGTGCGAGTATAAGACAGTTTTAATAAACTAATATGTACACTAAGAGGTCTTGTCTCTCTGCAAGACGAACCTGGAAGGCTAGACTGTATCTCTGGACTGCTTTCTATACAAGGTCACTGGGATGACCCCTGGTGACCTAGTGGTGTAATTACATATCACCACTGTACATACCAACATTTCAAGATTGATCACTCCATCAAGGTATAAGCAAAATGTAGGCAAGCGCCCAAACAAACTGGTGGTGGGGGGTGGGGGCAAGGGGCACAAGGAGGAACATAGCCCCACAGACAGGAGGTAATAGGTAGATAATGGAGGGAAGGCACACCAGAAAACAAGGGTGGGGGGGAGAGAAGTCTCTGTGAATTGAGAGGGAGAGGAGCTGCAGGAAAGAAAACCTAGGAATGGAGAAGAGAGAGGAAGAACAGGGATTAGGCTAGCAGACGCCAGAGAAGTCAACGTTAAGAATAGACTGTTGAGACAGAAAATTAGGTGTTGCTCCTCCAATGTATGGGTGGTCTTGGTTTGACAGTACATGAGGCCATGGGCAAACATGTCAGCGCAGGTGTGAGTGCAGAATTGAAATGGTTCGCCGCTGGGAGAACAGTGACAAGGGATTTGATACCTTTGCTAAAAAAATGTGCACTGTTTGACCTGCTGATTTTCTCCAGCATTGTGTTTTAACTTTTTCCTTAAAACTGTCCTTGGCTCACCTCAAATATGTGTCCTTGAGTATGTGATATATTTACCCTGGATAAAAGATTCTGCCTGGCTATCCTATCAATAACTCACATAATTTTATACCTCCCAAAAAAAATCTAACCACTCAGAACATTCCTTTATGGTTCTTTACTCCTCTCTCCTGTGCCCCACCACCATCCTTGGCCAAAGACGTTTACCTTATTTTATTTCCATTCTAATTTGATTTCTGCCCCTCTCGTCACAAATGCTGCCTAATCTGCCAATTTTTTTTCAGCATTCTCTGTTTTAAAATCTCAAATTTCCATTCTCTGTGATTTTTTTTAATGCACAGTCCCACTGGGATTTGCATGTAATATTTAAAAAACAGAAGAGTGATTTTTGTGTGAATGCAGTAATATTCAAGATCATTCTTTGTTCAGACAATATCAGTGCAAAATATTTAAAAGAAGAATCAAAATTCCCTGCATTTTCTACACAGATAAATATTTGCAGATTTTGAACACAATCTGATCAATTCCTCAAACCCCTTTTATTCTACTCAAGACAATTGATCAGAAAGCTGAAACAGCTTGCCAAAATGTTAAGAATGTGGATACTCCCACAAAAGAACCCTTCACTACATTTCTCAGCAGGAGTCTGGGTTTTTATCTGCAGATTCCAAATGCAGATTCCAAATGCTTAAAAAGAAATGTTTTTAGCACAAGCCGTTTCAATTCTGCCTTCTCTTATCTCTCAACTGCAAACCACCTTAGCACAAACAAAAACTCCTCCCTTCCTCCTTCCTCACCCACCCCCCACCCCATCCTACTCCCGCCCAAACCAGATAAATTTTGTATGTATATACAGACTCTGAATATATTAGTGACTCCAGCAAGGACACAGAAGGAGCTTGATATAGGCTGTGCCCTCAGAGACAACAGAAGCCAACAATAGCTCCAGCTCGTTAGGATGTGAGACTGGCTTTCGGACCATTCCCCCAGTGAGTCTTCAGCAGACAGAGCGAGAAATCCGGCTTCACACAAGCTGATGTACCAAGAGGTGCCCGACAGTTTCATTCAAAGCATTCCTGCTCCTTTGCAGACCACCAACTGCAGGAAAATCCATTTTAGAGCCTCATTGTTTACAAGTGCCAGAAAGGTAAGGCTTCTTCAATGTTAACTGTCTTGTGGTCTGTGAGCTTGAACTGCTCGGTTGGCATCAAAGATATTCGTTGAGCAGTGCAAATATCATAACAAACCTTTGCCATTTCCAACCGCTCCTGCTTCGTCTTGATTGCCGAGAGCAATTTTTATTTGTTTTTATGTCTAACATGGATGAATGCAGGAATGCTGACCACTTTTTTCCAAGCTTGTGGATTTATGTGCAAGCTGTACTAGATAAATTTTAATATAAGAGCCAAATTAAAAGTACTTTGAAGGATATGCTGAGTGTATAAATAGTTTATTTTTTAAAAATCAAAATATTTGGTTAATAGCCGAATACGGAAAAAAAATCCCTTGGAGAAATCTTGGCGTCTTCAAGTCATGACAGAGTTCCAATCAAATTGATTTAGAAAGTAGCAATGAAAGTGAAGGTGACAGGAATCCAAGTTCCTCTGCCAGATTCCAAAAGGTATAGGAATCATGTTGGCACCGCATGGCAAAATAAAACACCCTCTACTATTTAACTTCCTACTGGCCTTTTGTGGCAGCAAGAAGGTTTACCACAATAAGAAGCACATCCAGGAAGGTAGCACCCATCAGTCAACTGGGAATGAACAGCTGGACAAATTGATGAAACAGATCTTGACTGGTAGTAATCTCCGGTCAAGCTGGAAGACAACATAGCTCACTGGGTGCATTCAGGGTTGTCTGCTTCACCGCCAAATGTGCTGAGACCATTGAAGCGTGGATGGCACAGCAGTGCAGTTTTGAGAGCCACTGTTCCCCAGTCCAGCAGTCTGGTTCAAAGCTGACTCTCCAGTACTGTCGGTGTGGAGGTTCCACCTTCTCCCATCTCACTGCATGAGTTTCCACTGGGTATTCTGAGATGCATGGCTTGGCAGGTTGATTGGCCACTGCAAGTGGCCTAGTTTTGTAGGTAAGCAAAAGAATGCTGGGAGTGTCAGGCGGAGGAGGGATGGTGATGAAAACGTGGGAGAAATGGAATCAGTGTAAATGATTGCCTAAGGGTGAGCAGTGAGCAAAGGCCATGTTTTGCACTCTCTGTCACATGATTCAC
Organism: Narcine bancroftii; assembly: GCF_036971445.1. Taxonomy (NCBI): domain Eukaryota; kingdom Metazoa; phylum Chordata; class Chondrichthyes; order Torpediniformes; family Narcinidae; genus Narcine; species Narcine bancroftii. The sequence continues at coordinate 71,879,498 of NC_091473.1, read as the reverse complement.
AAAGCAATGTGTGCAGCTGAGTCATGACTGGCATCTTGAAGATGGCAAAATGCAGGTCCCATCTCCCAAGATATCCCTTCAAAGCTCCACCTAAACTGATATGTAATCTAAGAGCTACCATAGCACACTACATCCATTTAGACAGAAGCATGTTGATCTTACTTAGTACACTGGAGGCCATTGAGCCCATTGGATCTGTGCCCATTCCCACATTAGCAATCCATTCAATCCTATCTCACCTTCCTTTCTTCCCTGTAGCCCTGCAATTTACTCTCTCTCTCACGTCCATCAATTTTGGTTCTTTTGCTACTTGCTAATCCTAAATCAGAATTTACAGTAGCCAATTAGCCTACTTCCACTCAATAAGTGCTACCAAAATCCTTAGGAAGGATGTATGGAAGGCCTTCATAGAGATCACTAAACCATTGGTAATAATAACATTTTGCAAGATTTATTGACAGGGCAGCATTAGGTAATAAATAAATGCCACTACCATGAAAAAATTAATGGGATAGAGCTCACACTAACATTCCCAGCAAAGTCACAAGAGTTCAGCCTTTCAAAGAGCAGCAAATTTGGAGTGTTAATACAGTGTCTCAACCAAAACATTAATCAGCCCTCTGCTTCCAGAGATGCTGTTTGATCCATTGAGATCTCCCGGTAGTTTGCTTTATGTGGCAGTAAATCCGAGATGGCCCCCATCCGTTGTCAAACACAGGAGTCTCAGACCTGCTCCAGACTCCCAGGGGAGCCTGTCAACTTGTCCAGGATCATGCAGAAAAAAAATGTCTCCATGATCTGGTGCCAAACAATTGTTGGATTTTGTTTAAGGAGGCAAAAGTGAAATTAGTTTTTTTTCCATATTTGTTATCTTCAGTTTATTGTTTTTAATGATAAGTATTTTTGGCCCATTTGCTTAACTTTATTTTTTTCAAAAATGAAAATTTACAAATTTAACTATTTACAGTAAAAACCTGGTATCTGCATCTATGGGGATTAGTAGATACTGGATAAATGTATTTTCCGGTTGCTTAAAACTTACTCTTACAATGCCTATTTAATGCACTCAGTAAAAATAAACAGTTTAAAAGACAAAAACACTATATTGAACTTACACTGAATAAACTTCACTGGCATTTAAATGTATAAACGAAACATTTTACTTTATTTCTAGTCACATTCTTTGAAAATATTCAACTGTTGCTGCATTTGCAGGTTCCTCGTCCACGGAGCCTCCCAAAAGACAAACAATAACATTATTGATAATTAACCCCACCCCCCTCCCCAACCCTGCCATGTTTACAGATAAAACCTCTGACTAGGACAACTCCTACTTAGCAGGGATAAGGAGACACTTTAAGAGGGTTACCCCAATGGCGAGCGGCATCAACCAGCTCTTCACCTGGGCAATGCTGGTTCACATAAAAGTATTCATACAGTTACTACAAGCAAACCACAACCAAAGCATTCACTGGCTAAATATTTGTTCCCATCTTCACCAAAGGTTTTTTTACTTTTTACAATTTTAAATGTACATATTTTAACTATTATTTTAATTTTTAAAATTTCTTTTCCTTGTGTCTTTTGCCAGTTGCTTGAGGCTGCCAGATGCTTAAATTTGGATCCAAATTTTACTGTTGTTCAATCTTAACTGGTTGAGGCAATTAAAAACTAATAAAACTCTCTCCAGGCTCTTTCATCTGACAATGATCTTTTCCAGCTGTCAAAGCTATCAGCCTGAAAAAAGGTTGCAGGTAGTCCTTTAGCAGGATGTCGGGATGGAAGAAATTCCCCTGCTGCAGACCAAGGCAGTTTGATCTTCTTACCCTGGAATGCTCAACAGGAAAACAAATGGCTGACTGTCTGATTGATGGACTATATCATTACTCAGACAGCACTTGTCCTGCAGCGTTGACAGAACCTTTTCAACCCAATTCTGACTGCTATCATGCAACTTGGTCCACTGCCTGCCCAATGTGCTCACTTGAAGCAAAACAAAGAGACCTAGATTATCCTCCGAGCTTTTCTTTCTCAAGCCTTGCTACCACAAATAGGGCCTGCTTACATCCTTCAAGTGCTCAACTGCAGTTGCAATCCTTCCTGTCAATATTATTTTAGATATGTTAATCTGTTAAAGATTAAATTGAGGCACAGATTGAATTTAATTTATTCTTGAACTTATGTTTCTGATCATCTTCTCCCTTCTTTAGCCTCCCTCTGTTCTTTGGTCAAAATACAGACCAGGCTTGTTTCCACTTTCACTGGATGAGAGTGCTGCTCTTGAAAGTCTCTCCAAACTCTAGATGACTGGCTCCCTGGGATTTTCTCCCTATTTCTGTGGATGGGTTCTGCTGAATGCCTTGTATGACAGTTTCATCATAGCGGGTAGCACAGTTCGTGTAGTGGTTCGTGCAACGTTGTTGCATCAGTGACTAGGGTTCAAATCTGGCACTGTCTGTAAGGAGTTTATACGTTCTCCTCATGTCTACGTGGGTTTCCTCTGGAAGCTCTGGTTTCCTCCCACTGTTCGAAATGTACAAGGGTTGTAGGTCAATTGGGTGCAATTGGGCGACATGGGCTTGTGGGCCAAAATGACCTGTTACCGTCCTGTACATCTAAATTTAAAATTTAATTTAAAATTTTTCATTGCCAAAGCAGGCCTTTAGGCCCACCTCTTCCATGCTGGCCAAGTTACCAATGTGAATTAGCCCTATTGGCCTGGTTTTGGCCCAATGTCACGAGAGTGAGCGTCATCTCAGCCATATTAATGAGGCAATGAAAACAAACAATAACACTCAAGGTAGAAGGGTACATGAGTCCTCCATTAATGGCACTGCCCATGTCTTGCTGGATGGACCTTTGACTGTAAATCCTCTAATTCATGGGTTACACCACACAGGGTAATATTGCTCTGACTCCATCACCAATGGAAAATTTCTTCTGCTACCAATTCATCAACAAGCCAATTCTTCTCTGGTCAGCCTGATCCAATCAATAAAGCCCCAAGGTTTAATAAGTCCTTGGTCGTCTTTATAATTACGCAAAATAATAAAGACGAAGACTTAATTTGACCTAAAAGGTTTAATGGCTATTTCAACTAAATCTTCAGTCATCAAGTAATGTTTGAGCTTACATAAAGCTCATTGTTCCAATTTTGTAAAGATGAAAATTAACTAGATTAATACACATAGAGAAGAATTTCACCCAGACAAATTGGCTGACATTACTATCACACATTCCAATTGTAATCCTATCCTTCCACAAGGGTCTCGGTTTAATTCCAATGACGATTCATTATTTCTAATGCCATTCATATCAAAACAGGTGGAAAGCACAAGTTGCAATGCTATCAATGTGCAGCTCTAATCAGTAGCAAAATGTTTAATGATAATGTAGTGTAGTCTGGCAACCTTCAGCGATCCACTGATCCTGATATACCTGTTTCTCAGAAGCTGCTAAGAACTGTCATTGCTTCTCAGCAAACCAGCACTCATCATTGATCAAGGCTCTCTTTACCAAATAGATCTCATTCAAAACTGCTTCAATGAGCCAATGGATGTTATCAAAATGAGAGCTTTATCAATCATGTTCATTCGACAGAGTAAACTACAAATAGGCAGTGATTGAATCGCAATGGTGATGAATCATACTCGGTGATAAAAGTTATACCAACCTCATCAATATTGTTTCTCCTCAGCTTTAACAATGGTTTCATTGGTCTGGAGAAGACTACACATTTTTTGGAAATGCTCAAATTTAATGAGATCACAAATTAGATCCTGCTTCTCATATAAAACCCAAGGGATCAATATTAAGACCTTTTTGTCAATATAAACCTCTCTTCTGCTTCTTTGTCTCTCAATGTGTTTGGACCAGCGACAATGTAGATGGTGCATTGGATTAATGTAATATTCAAACAAAAAGCACACCTAGAAATTTGGTCAGATTTGTGGAAAAGTCCAACTGAAAAACAACAGATGCTATTCTGCCTGCTGACTAGATGCAATCCAAAGTTCATGTACCTTCCCATTCCCTTTTTTCTTGTTCCTGTTGACCTCAACTGTGTAGTAAACAATATTTCCATTTTAGGGCTCTTATCACTTACAAATCTCACCTCTATCTAACCTCTGTCCTCCTCCAAATTCTGACCTCGAGCTCGGTCCCAGAGTTTAAGTTCCTTTACCTCTTGTACTCCAGCTTTGGCTCTGAAACTCCCTCGCTTAAAACTATCCTCCTCTCTATTGTGGTTCCTCCTTGTGCCTATCTTCACTCCTCTGTCGCAAGGTGGCTGTGATGGTCTTTGTTCTATTGCTCCCATGAAGGTCTTTGTAAGATCCCGTGTAAATGGCATGTATTGCTATTGTGGTCTTCACATTTCTGTAAAGATAATAAGAATACACAATAACAAATGGAGCTGGAAGTAGGAAATCTTGGAAAAACTCAGCAGCAAGGGACCACCTCTGAAGAGAGAAGAAAGCATTCAAGTTTGATGAGCCATTGTGAGCTTTGCAATTAAAACAGGACTCTATCTGTAACAATGGTCTAAAATTGATTTTGAGAATCACCAATAATGAATCATAAACCAGGTTTGTGAAATGCTTTCTGAAAACAGGTTCTTCAGCCCACTAATCCAAACATTTGCACTTATTCCATTTTATTTTTCCGAGGTAACCATCAATGCCACTCTGATTACACCACTTACCTAACACACTTAACCTTTCATCCTGCAAATCTTTGGGATGTGGTGAGAAACTGGTGGACTAGAGGTAAACTCACGACGCCATTGAGAGAATGTGCAAACTCCACACCAGAGGCCAGGATTGAACCCAACTCACTGGAGCACTACTCACTGAGTTGCTTCAATTATTATTAACCAGTATACCTCCTGGAATATAGAACATAGAACATTGCAATACAGTAGAGGCCCTTTTGCCCTAGATGTTGTGCCAATCTATATACTCCTAACAAATAAAAAAGAAACCCTTGCTTCCTCATAACCCTCTATTTTCCTTTCATCCATGTGCCTGTCTAAGGGTCCTTCCTACAATGAGGTGACCAGAATTGAACACAATACTCTAAGTGTGGTCTCGCCAGAGATTTGTAGAGTTGCAACATGACCTATTGACTCCTGTCATAGATGTCAAGATAGCTATTCCATGATGAACCACAGGAAATAGTGAGAGGAAGCTGTTGCACAGAAACAGGGCCTTTGGCCCAACTCATTCCTGCCAACTACTATACTCTACAGTCCTTATTTGTTCCCATCCATGTACATGGCAAAAGGGGAAAATGCCCTTGAAATGCTGTAATTGGATTAATGTAATATTCAAACAAAAAGCACACCTAGAAATTTGGTCAGATTTGTGGAAAAGTCCAACTGAAAAACAACAGATGCTATTCTGCCTGCTGACTAGATGCAATCCAAAGTTCATGTACCTTCCCATTCCCTTTTTTCTTGTTCCTGTTTACCTCAACTGTGTAGTAAACAATATTTCCATTTTAGGGCTCTTATCACTTACAAATCTCGCCTCTATCTAGCCTCTGTCCTCCTACCATTTTCCCTGGATGTTGGTTCCACATAAGCCCTGTCCTCTGTGTGAAAACCTTGCCTTTCAAATCTCTTTTAAATTTTTCCTCTCACCTTAAATCATTGGGCTCTATTCTCAGACTCCCTACCTGAGGGAAAAACACTATCTATCCTATCTATGCCTCAGTTTCCTACATTCCAATGAGAATAAACCCAGCCTTCCAACTTTCTCCTTATAACTAGACCCTCCATTCCAGGCAGTGTCCTGGTGAATCTCTGCTGAATTCTTTTGAATGCTGCCAAATCCTTTCTCTGTGGCCACCAGAACTGTAACACTTACTCTACTGGAGGTCTCATCAAGTTCCTGTACAACTGTAGCATGATGTATCAACTCTAATACTCAGTGGTTTGACCTATGAAGGCAATCACCCTAAAAGCATTCTCCACCACCTTACCCACCTATGTCGCTACTTTTTTCGAGCTATGAACTTGAATCTCAAGGGTCCCTCCTGAAGTCCCTGCCATTTACTGTATATGTCTTGAGTGTTTGACACCCGAAAATGCATTTCTTCACGTTTGTCAGGATTAAATTCCATCTACCTCCACTCCGCACAACTTTCCAACTGATCGTTAGATTCTTTCACTACCTACCACTCCTCCAATTTTTAAGATATCTGCAAAGCTACTAAATAGTCCACCCACAATCTTGGCCAAGTCATTTACATTATGACAAAAAAAAATGATGGTCTTGGCATTGATTCTATGGTACAGCACAGGTTACAATTTTGCTGTCGTAAGAACACCCTTAATCTAATTCCCTCTGCTCATATCACTGCCAATTCTAGATCCAGTTTCCCAATATATCTTCAGTCCCATATGCCCCAATCATCTGGACCATCCTATTCTACGGGACTTAATCAAAAGTCTTTCTAAGGTATATCTGCCCAATGTGTGGAAAATTTAAAATTTAGACATAGAGCACAGTAACAGCCCAATTTACACCCCATTAACCTACACCCCTGGTATCTTTTGAATGGTGGGAATAAAATCCAGAGAAAACCCATGCAGACTCGGGGAGAATGTACAAACATTTTGGATAAGTGTTTTCGATGTAAACAGGCTATAGGTACTTTTTTTACATTCTACATTGACATGTCCAAAATTGAACCAATTTAATAGACTTTCTTCAGCAGGTAATGGGTGTTAGACTACCAGGAAATCCTATGCTATTTCTTTTGGAGGATATTTCATGGATTAATGTAGATTTAAGTTGGATTGGTTTCAAAAGGAATGTTTTAAAATTGCATTGGCAGTTGCCAGAAAATGTGTAGCTATTTCATGGAAATTGGACACAGACTTAGTATTAGATAGATGGCATGGTGAAATGCAAAATTTTATCCCCTTGGAAAATATTATGTGTAATTTAAAGAATAAATATGATAACTTTTTGAGAATTTGGTTTCCATATATGCAAAATATTGGTGTTATAACTTTACAAATATTTACATTAAGTTAATTGGTTCAAGCTTTGTCCCTCCCCAGCCTCACCTCATCTTAATTTCTTATTTTATTATTGTTAGATGTTTTATATTAATCTTATATATATATATATATATATATATACACTCATTATACACACACACACACACACACACATATATATATATATATATATATATCTATAATATAGTAGTGCTTTAGTTCATCATGTATTTATAGTTGTAGAGGTTAACATAATTATGTCATAATTTAGTTATAAGGTAATATTCAGTATTGTCTATTCAATTAATCTATTTTGTTTTCTCTTTCTTTTTCTGTTCTCTCTTTTTTGTTGCTTTCTTTGGGGGTTTTTCTGTGTGGGAGGGAGTGGGTGAGGAGAAGAAAAAACTGAAAAAAATAATAAAATACCATGAATTGATTTTGATCTATAGTAATTTGGTTATGTATGTACTTTATATATGTGCCAATAAAATAACTTTTTTTAAAAAACAAGACTCTATACCTTACTGACTCTAGTGGCATTTCTAAGTATTTATTTTCAAAAGGAAGGAGCCACAATCTCTTGACTATTTCCCAGTAAATATTTTCTTAGTCTTGACATTATTCTTGTGTTTTTCTTCCCCATCTCTACCTCCATGGCAGTTCCTCCTTCTTATTGTCTGGAGACCACAACTGTGTGCCATTCTCCTTTTGCACAAAAGGTCTCACTTCCAAATGTCAGAGCAATAGAATGGTGGCAGGAGCCTTACTGTTTAACAGCATGCAGTTATACACTAATTAGTGGAACAGCAACAGAAAGAAATACTGCATATATTTAATAGTCTTTTTGAAATGCTCAGCATTTTTTTTTAAATGAAAGAAGCATTAAGAAGCAACTTGCTAAAGCAGGGCACTTTACCTCTCTCCAATACAGAAGGTTTAGGTTGTAGAGTGGAATGATGGGAAATTGTTGAATGACTAATGACCCTGTAAGGCTGGCATCCCAGCAAACACACGCACCCATGATCGAATGACCCATTCCACAAAACTCCACTTATTTCAGCCTCAGAGAATATGAATGATTTATATTTTGGCTAAATCATTTGTCACTGTTTGGAAACTGCAACTGGTTATGGGACCCAGGTCATAGAAAATCACACTGATATTGCACTGCTTCTGATTGAAAAGGCAGGGTAGGCAGTAACAAAGCTCCTTCAAACGAAATATAGAAAAGTGCTGGAGGAGCTCAGCAGGTCATGCAGCATCTATAGGAAGTAAAGGAACCAACACTTTGTGCCTGAGTCCTTCGTCAAGGATTGAGCAAACAACATACAAAGGTGGAGCAAGGAGAGGAGGGAGGATGGAGGAAGGGACAGGCTAACAGGTAAGAGGTTAAACCCCTCCCTTTTACTTCCTGTGGATGCTTCACAACTTGCTGAGTTTCTCCAGCAATTTTGTGTATTGCACTACTTTCACAGGATCTGCAAAATTTCCTGTTTAACTCCTTCAAGGAAACCTGTCCACCAGTACGTCATGAAGAGAAGAACCTAAAGGTGCCAGAAGAGATTCCCTTTGCATCATTAGAAAGTCAGGCTTAATTACTGAGATCATTGAAGTCTACTAATTTTCATTGAATATAAGGACTGCATGGCTATATATTAATTTTAACTGACTCTGTTCTCTGAAGCTGGCAGATGTGATAGAGAGCAGATCCCTTGCTAGCCTAAAAATGCCAATGGCATAGGGAAACCCAGGCCAGAGGTGAGCAGGCAGATGGATACAGGCATTCAAGCTCAGTGTTGACAGGTTCGCCACTACTGCACAACTTACAGGAATAGTGGGAAAATATTGCTGTGGTTATCTGCAGTGGAGATGGCAGAGGCGGTGTTATCCTCGCCCACTCAATGATCTTGAAGTGATTTCTTTTTCTTTTCTTTTTCTCTTTTCCTTTTTTCCAAGATGGCACACTAGCACAGCATGCAAAATGCTTTCCACTGTATCTCGGAATATATACCGATAATAAATAATAATAATCTTAATACAATGCTTGATCCTCAAAAACATTATGTTACGGCAAATCTCTCAAGGCCATCTTGGGAAGAACATTGATCTGTTTTGTGTTAATTTGTCAACCAAGATCTTTCTATCTCTCGAACAAATATTAGGAATAACTGTCTTACCTAGGCAACACGACACTAAGTGTGAGTTCACAGCTGGCTTGTTAGGGTGGCACATCTGCCTGATGCATATTTACCCTCATGGGGAAATGTAATTAACTGTGTTTGGAAATGTCCATGCGCAGCTGCGAAGTTTGACATAAACCATTCTGTAAATCAGAAATCTGCAATGGAGGGGATGCTTCTTCTTCTGGGACAATCTAGAACTAAGGGCATGGTCTAAAAACAAGGGATGAACTGTTTATCTCAGAGATTGTGAATTTGTCTCTCTAGTAGGCTCTTGTTTAAAGGATAGTGGGAGCAAAGTCTTTGATTATTTTTTAAAGTGGAGGTAAATGATAAACAGGAGCTGTCTCTGAGTTGAAACTAGAAAATCAGCAGATGCTATGATTGTAGTAAATGCACAAAAGTGCTGTAGAAACTCAGTAGATCCCACAGCATCCATAGGAGGCAAAGATATATAACCAGCGCTTTGGACCTGAGCTTTTCGTAATGTTATAGCGTCGGCAGACTTTCTTGTTTCTCTCCATTCGTCTGCTCCACTCCAAAATCTGTTCAAGGATGCCTAACCTGATGAAGTTTCCTTCCTCTCTTTGAACAGAGTTTTATGAAAGTCTCCCTCACATTGCTCCCCATTTGCACTTCCTGCTGCTCTCAAGCTCTATGGCCTGTGCTCTTCCCCCTGCCCCTTCTTCTCTCCTCCCCCTGCATTTTGCTCATACCTTGATGGAGGGCTCAGGCCCAAAATGTTGGTTATAAATATAGATATATATATATATATATCTTTGTCTCCTATGGACACTGCAGGTCCTGCTAAGTTTCTCCTGCATGTTTGTGTATTTACCGCCATTACTAGGTTTTGCAGGAATATGGCACTGAGATTGACTGTGATTTTATTGAATGGTGAGTCAGGCTTGAGGAACCAGATGGTGTCCTCTTGTTCTGAGTTCATATGAACTCAACAAATTACATTTTGCCATCATAGTCACAAGGATCATGGCATTTCTAACAAATCTAGCATTAATTGCGAAAGCATGAAGGCAGTGTATTTTTTTTAATTTTAGGCACAGAATTATCTCTGTCTATTCTGGAATGACTGGAACTAAAGGTTTCCTGAAACTGTTGCTCTCTCACAGTGAAAGCTTTAAGAATACTAGAATAAATACGATCTATTTTTGCAGAATGTAAAGCCATGGGAGCAAAGGGAGAGTAACGTTAGAGCAGACAGGAGAATGCAGTCCGAAAATTAGAAATGGGTCTCTCAAGAGGGCATGTGGGAAACATTGCAGAAATTAGGATTAATCTCCTGAAAAGTGGTCTATTATTTATCTGGGATTAATGTACTTCTGTTAACCAGAGACATGAGGAGGCAATTATATGGAGTGGATGCATGGAAGTATGAACAGCTTCAGAGACTCAAGGGTTCATATGGGCTGCTCTCCTGTTCATTAGTTCTCCATACAGACCCAAAAGAACTTATCGCTAGAGGAACCAGTGATAGCTGTATAATTCCTCAAATAGTGAAAGGTTCATCTGCATTTCCAAAAGAATACCAGACCAGGAGACCCACAGAAATGAATCTCCATTATATGGCTGCCACATTTAGGCTTGCAACCTGAGATCCAACCTATAGGTCCACATCACGAGTGGAGTAAGAGGCACAAATGACCCGTATATATTTTCCAGGCCACGTCTGGAGCAATACTGCAAGACATTTAAACCCAACACAATGTAAAGAAATAAAAATTTGGCATTTTTTCATGAGGAGACACAGTCAGTTTCTACAGAACAAGGGTAGTTAGTAAATTTCCTTCCTTCCATTTACATAGAAACAATAAGAAACAATTTTCTCTTTATTTAACTTTTAAGTGCCCAGAAGAATAAATCAGACCAAAGCATGCAAATAAATGAAAACCCATGGTCTCAAACCTTTTTTTAATCATGCATTCAGTCTTGTTACGAGATTATTGAATGCACAATAAAAGTGTTTTGTCAGGATTAATCGTAACACTGTTCACAACAGTCACCCAGTATTTGGCCCTACTTAGAAAGCATTTCCTTTCAACTCTTTTGTCTGAGACACAGCATTGTGCATGGGCGCCAGTTTGGCAGCACGCCTTTTACTTCTCCAACAGTGAGCAACTGTGCGCAGTGGATTGGAACCATAATTCTGTGATTGGAGCCATCAGGATAAGTATCCACATTCACTGAACTTTCACAGCCACATCCAATGGTCAATTTCATCATCAGTGCCTCAAAAAATATCGATCTGCTGCAAGCAGTTTCATGCAGATTAAAAACCAGCTGGTCAGTACATGCCGAATTTCTCTTTTAATCCAGATTGAGTGCTTTATTTAAAATTTCCCTTCTGCGCAATTCCATGGATGTAAGTAGTCCTTGAGCTCTTTACCTCGTCATTCTTTCAATAGTATTAGAATTGGAATCAGGATTTATTGTCATGAGCAAGTCATGAAATTTCATTGTTTGGTGGCAGCTTCATAGTGCAAACATACATATTATAACCATCTTATGACTTTACTCTAATAAATAAAATAAAATAAAATAATAATAACAATTACAGAGCACGAAAAGTAAGGCCTTGTCTTTGGTTCATTGATTATTCAGGAATCTGATGGCAGCGGGGAAGAAACTGTCCTTGTGCTGCTGAGTGCTCGTCTTTAGGCTCCTGTACCTTTTCCCCAATGGTAGCAGAGTGAAGAGGACATGGTCTGGGTGGTGGGGGATCTTTGAGGATAGAGTCTGCTTTTTTAAGACACTGCCTCATGTGGATGTCCTTGATGGAGTGAAGTCTGGTGCCTGTGATGTCGCAGACCGAGTTAACAATCCTCTGGAGTTTATTCTTGTCCAGAGAATTGGCGCCCCCATATCAGGCAGTGATGCAACAATCCAGAATGCTCTTCAAGTCTACAGGAGTCTTCGGTGATATACTGAACTGCCTAAGACACCTCACAAAGTATAGGCTCTGGCAAACCTTCTTTGTGATTGCATCAATGTGGAGGCTCCAGGACAGATTCTCAGAGATGTTGACACCCAGAAATTTGAAGTTCTTGATCCTCTCCACTACTGAGCCCTCGACGAGGACTGGATCATATTTCCCTGACTTCCTCCTGAAGTCCATAATCATCTCCTTGGTTTTGCTGACGTTGAGCACAAGGTTGTTGTCATTACACTATTCAATGAGCTGATCTATCTCCCTCCTGTACACTTCCTCATTGTCATTTGTGATTCTTCCGACAACTGTGGTGTCATCAGCAAACTTGTAGATGGGATTGGAATTGTGCCTGGCCACACAGTCGTGAGTGTATAATGAGTAGAGCAGTGGGCTAAGTACTCATCCTTGGGGTGTGCCTGTGTGATGATCAGTGAGGAGGAGATGGTGTTTCCAATTCGTACTGACTGTGGTCTTCTGATTAGAAATTCCAGTTGCAGAGGGGGTACAGAGGCCTAGAGTTTGAAGCTTCTTGACCAGCACTGAGGGAATAATAGTATTGAAGACCTAACTGTAGTCTAAGAAGAACAGCCGTATGTATGAGTTGCTGTTCTTGAGGTGATCCAGAGCTGAGTGAAGAGCCAGCGATATTGCATCTGCTGTGGAGCTATTCTGACGATAGGCGAATTGCAGTCCATCCAAATCTTTGCTTAGGTACGTGTTAATTCTGGCCATGACCAGCCTCTCAAAACATTTCCTCACAGTAGAGGATAGTTCTACTAAGCTATAGTCATTGATGCAGCCCACACTACTCTTCTTGGGCACCGGGATGATTGATGCCCTTTTGAAGCAAGTGGGAACCTCTGACTCCCACAATAAGATGTTGAAAATGTCTGTGAATACTCTGGCTAGTTGGTTGGCACAGATTGTCAGTACCCTGCCAGGTACTCCATCAGGGCCTGATGCCTTTTGAGGATTCACCCTCTTGATTGATGTTCTGATGTCACCCTCAGAGACAGATATCATAGAGTCCTCAGCCTTTTCAGGGATTCTAGTAGGCAGTGTTTGGTTCTTCTCAAAGCAGGCATAGAGGGTTTCAGTTCATTGGTAGTGAAGCATTGCAGTCATCTATAGTGTTTGTCTTCGCTTTATAAGCTGCAATGGCTTGCATTTCCTGCCATAGCTGGAGTGTATCTGTCTCTGTTTCTAGTTTCCTCTGGAATTGCTACTTTGCTTCGGAGATGGCCTTCCACAGGTCATACCTGAACTTCTTGTAAAAATCTCAAACCCCGGTCTTAAACACCTTGTTCTTGCCCTCAGCAAGTTGTGGATTCTCTGATTCATCCAGGACTTTTAGTTGGGGAACACTCAGTATTTCTGCGTGGACACACACTCATCCACGCAGGTCTTGATGAAGTCAGTGACACCTGTTGCATATTCATTCAAGTCTATGGATGAGTCCTTGAATATGTTTCACTCCACTGATTCAAACCAGTCCTGCAGACGCCCCTCCACCTCCCTTGACCATGCGTTCGACGGCTTCACCGCTGGTGCTGTGGTCTTCAGTCTCTGCTTGTACACCAGGTGATCAGAATTGCTGAAGTGTGGTTGTGGTATGTGGTAAGTCCCCTTCCTTGAGAGTTGTCTTCACTCACCTTAGGCCATCCCTTTGGAGTCAAGGATGACTTACCTCAACTTCAGTATTGCGGCTTCTCTGATAGTTGATAAAACCAACATGGTACCTGGAGATGCTGTAACAGGTGGGTCAGGGGATGCCTGACCCACCAAGTAGGTTGGTAGCTTAAGCAGCATTTATGCTGGGATTCTGTATTCTCTCAATGAGTAGATTCAAGGTTCCCAGCATCATCCGAATGCTTCCTTCCCATTTTGAGTGGGCCATAAACCAATGATTTCCAAAAAATTATGGGATTGTTGCTTTGAAATGTTTCTTCTAATAATCAGTGTCCACTCTAGAGCTTGGAACAATGAGTTTGTTATCAGACAAAACATGCCTAATTGAGGCAATTGGATGCAATGAAAACCTGAATACTGGTGATATTATCCTGGGCGAAGGGACAGACATTGGTTCACTTAGCCTACCAGTGAAATTGGAGGATTTTGCAGAGATAACAGTGCTGTGATCTCTCCAGTGCTTTGAGGTGTGTGATGCCAGTGATCTAAGACCACTGCACACAGAACAGCGGGAATCAGTGATGCTATTTTGTACAGTTGATGATTGTTAAACACATTTAAAATGATAAATAAAATATTACACTAAAAGAAAGACTCCTTAGAAAATGTGAGAGCAATGACACAGTCTTGCTTGACGTCAGTGTGCACTGAGATTGGCTCTGCTGTGGACCTGTTGGTTAGGATTAAAATTTAGTAGCAATAAGATAGTGCTCTGTATTATCTTTCAATTGACAGAGTCAAAGACTTTAAGAATGCCAAAAAAGGTTTATGTTTATCCCTACATTTCTTCTTCAGTTTTTGCATGGTGAAAATTGTATTCATATACCTTTGGACAAATCCATTCAAAGAAAGAAAGACTTGCAGACACAAAAAAAAAAACCCCTTCACAACCTTAACAAACAGTTGATATTTATGTGATTTTTATTTGTGCTATAGATTACAATTTTTTTTTCTTGACAAGGCTTCACAACTCAGTATTGAAAATAGTTCCAAATTGTATTAATCAATGACTCAATATTGCTACATGTATCAAACCATGAAAAAGAAGAATTACATGCATTTGAAAGCGAGGGCTGAGTTCAATCTTGATATTATTTGAGGGGTGTCCAATTCTTCTGATCCACTGTCGTAGGGTCAGAGTAATCCTTTCACTTCCAGGCTAATCCTGGTTTAAACAGTATCAACCAGCATTCCAAAACACCCTCTATAAAAGCTTTCAGCACCTTTCCAATGTAGTAGACCTTGCATATTCCCAACCCTGTCTGTGGTTGCCAATCCATCTGCATTATTATTGCCTCCTTATCCTACCTGAAAGTAACTTTTTCAAGTGCATAAATGTGACTGACCAAAGATTGACAAGAATGTTACTAAGACCAGCAGCTTTGATTATAAGGAGAGGCTGGGACTTTAATCCCTGGAGTACAGGAGAGACCTTATAGAGGTTTACAAAATAATGAGGTGAAAATAAAATGCAAATAGGCACTAACTTTTTCTCAGAGCATGGAAATTTAAAACTAGATGACATAGATTTAAGGTGATAGGGAAAAGATTTAAAAAGTGCCTGAAGTTCTTCTTTACCACACAGGGGGTGGTGGGTATATGGAATGAGCTGTCCAAGGAAGTAGTAAAGGTGGGTACTATTATAATATTTAAAAGACATTTAAACACATAAATGGATAAAAAAGATTGAAAGAAATATGGATCAAATGAAGGCAAGTTGGACTAGCTTGGGTGGACAACATTGTTAGCAAGTGATAATGTGATTATATGTTTACCATGATATACATTGTACAATGAGCCTATACATACCCCAGAATTCTTAATTGCTGCACCAAAACAGGTGCTTGAAAAAAAAATCGTAAACTAATTGAAAAGAGTTAAAAGAGTCAATAAATACACGAGATAGATATAAATATTCTTAGTAATCCTAATGCAATAAAGAGGAATTAGGGGATATGGGGAGTTAGGTCATAAATTAGATCGGCCATGATCGTATTGAATGGTGGTGCAGGCTCGATTTTTGGCCTATTCCTGTTCCTACTTCCTATGTTCCTATGTTCCTAAGTGACTTGCAATGATACCCAAGAGTAGGTTCAAGAGTTTAAGTTGAGCTGAAGGGTCTGTAACTATGCTGAATTTGCAACCCACGGCTGCTAATATACAAGAGACCAGGATACCAAACCACTTAATTCAGTATCTCAGAGGCTGATGACCAGATTCCAGCTTTTAGTGCCTTTATCCATTCCTCTCCCACAACTCTCCCTGTTGCAGAGTATTCTCAGGTAGTTTGCTGCTACAAAGTTGTTTGGCCGACCTTTTACATTACACATGGGTAGGGTGACTGACTTGGGCTCTGCATGGTGCAAACTTAATTCAAAGCAGCAGCCTTGTTAACAGTAATGCTTTCCTCAGCATGCAATATATCTCCTCATTGTTCAGTGGGAATAAGCCCAACAGCTGCTGAGTATCTTCCATTCCTGCAAATTCCCCAAGAGGCCATCAGCATTGCAATTTGGAAGTTATTTAGGGTTGTGGCTGGTGCCCCCGAGTGTTTGTTGCAATCTATTTTCCATCACATTTTACATGTGTCCATTTTTGCACCTCTCTAAAAGTGTGCTTCTTCTATACCCACATATGGCTTGTTTCATTGTCAGACTGGTTGGCCTTTAGGGATAAGAAGGTTGGCTTGTTTTTAATTAACAATCCCTTCCCATTGCTGGTGTTCCTTTTGGTTTTTTTTAATTTTTATTTTTCACACTATAAACCATACTGACCAAAATACATACAGACATTTTTCTCTTGAATATATACAGTGTCATTTTCTCCCCTTTTTTCCCTCCCTTCCCTCCCTCCCTCTCCCCCTTCCCATTTATTCAAAGTTCAATCTATAAGATACATTAAAACCGTTAAACAATGTCGTCACTTAATAAAAATAAACAAGAAATTTGTGTCTTCTACTTTTATATATTGAGTCAGTTCATTTCGTTGTCTTCTCATGAATCTCATGCAAAGCTAGCAACAGTCATAGTACCTTCAAAGAGAAGACGCTTTTGTTTTTTTCTGAAAAAGGACCTAAAATGTTCTTGCTTTAAATACCACGCAAAAATAATTCCACCTATTTTAGCCAGTATGTACGATTCATCTAACATCACATTATCCAGGGAGGAAAGCCAACTCGTTGTCATTCACTGTTAGTTCAATTCATTCTGAGCACAGTCATCAAAGCAAGTGTATAAACAATCAAATTGTTTCTGGGAATATTAGAGGCAAACAATAAATAAAATGCTAACATGCTTGCTGCTCAGAAGTAAAAGAAAAATTACACCCATAAATTGCTAGATTGGTTATTGTGTGATGAGATGCATGTTTACTGATGGGCTGAAGTTCTACTTGCTCACTGCAGTTACACAGGGTACATGAAATACCTGAAAAAAACAATAAGTATAAATTAAAATTTCCACAAAAAGGTAAGATAAGTATTCAGTTACAATTGGTGGAAAAATGTGATGTTAATGGTGAACGACGAATATTTATGAACTGATGGCAATGGAGTGCCTTCCTTATGTCTGTTTATATCCCCAATAAGTAGAAAACCAAATTATTCTTAAGAAACTATTGATGAGAAAAAAAAAATATTTCAGTCTGTTTCTCCTGTTTCCACAGTTCAGCTTGTCACAGCTTCCGACAGACTGCTTTTCCAACTGCGGAATTCACAAAGGAAAACCCACTGAGAAGAACACTAGCACAGCACAGTTAGTCGATTTTATTTTCTTTCCCATCAGTTTCTCACAGTGTGACAGTCCATCTGGAGTGCTGCTCATCCAGATCTGCTGCCGGATTTTAATAGAGTCGACCTATGCCAGAAAAGGGAACCTTGCTGGGAGCTGACCTGGCCCTGACCCATGAACAGAAATTCCAAATTCAACTGTGTTTCAGCTCAGCCTTTGTGCCAGCTTTAGCTGCTGTCAGGGATTCGCTGCAACCTCTGCTTTTTAAAGCTTTGATAAGGCAGATTAACTGGAAGTGCACAGTTCACCAGCCTGTGGTTACTCTGTGCTTTACTGACGACCATTAAAAAAGTGCATATAGTTCCCAAGGTCTTTGTTTTAATTGTTTGACTGAGGAGGCCCCAGCTTTGACCGATGGTTAGAGATAACTGAGGATCAAGTAGCTCAGCAGACTGGGACTGGGGACAAAAGGGAGTAACCACTTGGATATTACTCCCAACCATACTGAAGTGAGCCAGACTGCAACCTCAACAGGCTCATAGCACGATTGATCTATGAGGACTGACAAGTTAGCAAGGGTATTAAATGAGAGCTGATATTCCTGTTAGGATTGGAGCCCACACAAGCCTAGAAATTGATTTGTGCAGTATCCTGCTACATTCCTGGCTTCTCACGACAGTGAACAATGAGTGCAGATTCAATGAGAGCAATGGAGGAACTGCAAAAGAAGCAGAAAATACCACTGATTTACTTGGGATGGGATGTTAATTTCTCTTTCAGTCCACGGGTGTCCCACTGTATATGCTAAAGATTAGGAGACTCAATTGTGCAGCAAACCAAAGTTGTAAATATATATGGTATAGGAACTTGAAAATGGCCCTTTGGTTAATTTTTTTAATATTTAGATATCTCTTTGGCTTGGCTTCGCGGACGAAGATTTATGGAGGGGGTAAATGTCCACGTCAGCTGCAGGCTCGTTTGTGGCTGACAAGTCCGATGCAGGACAGGCAGACACGGTTGCAGCGGTTGCAAGGGAAAATTGGTGGGTTGGGGTTGGGTGTTGGGTTTTTCCTTCTTTGTCTTTTGTCAGTGAGGTGGGCTCTGCGATCTTCTTCAAAGGAGGTTGCTGCCCGCTGAATATACAGCACAGTAATAGGCCATTTAAGCCCACGAGTCTGTGCCACCCAATTTACACTCAATTCACCTACAACCACAGTGCATTTCGAACAGTGGGGGGGAATCCATAGCCCCTGGGGAGAACGCACAAACTCCTTACAGACAGTGCAGGATTCGTACCCTGGTCCCTATTGTGGTATTGTAAAAGTGTTACTCAAACCATTGCACCAACCGTAATAGTGAGGCATGGAGTCATGCAGCATGGAAACAGGACATTTGGTCTAACTGATCCATTTCGACCAGGTTTGGGACCCAAGATTGTACCATTTGCCTGCGTTTAACCCCTCTCCCTCCAAACCTTTTTCTGCTCTTGTACTTTCAGTGTAGAGTGGTTAATTTGTTGGATTAATAATGCAGAAATTCAACTACAAATCCTTCCATGGAGGCTTTAAAATTTAAATTCAAATAATACATTGATTTAAAATAAACTTTGGGCATGAGCATAGATGACCACAAAACTGCCGATTGTTGTTAAACTATTGGTTAGAGTACTCTGGTGTGTGTGCTCAGTTCGGATCTCCATACTATAAGAAGGATGTGATTACACTAGAGAAGAGATTCACCAGGATATTGCTAGGACTGGTGAATTTTAGTTATGAGGAGGACTGGACACATTTGTTTTCCATGAAGAAGTGAGGGCTAAAGAATGACTTGATGTGGATGTACAAAATTATGATGGGTTAATAAGGTCGATAGTAAGAACCTTGATCCCTGGACAGAGCTTTCTAAAACAAGAAGGCATGGATAGAAGGAGAAATGGAGATGGTTTAGAAAAGATGCATTATTTTTAAAAAATACCTCTGAATTTATCCCAGCAGTAAACTTCCCCCATTTGTCTGAATGAGCAATTTTGTTCTTGTGCCCATTTCACACTCAGCAGGCAACTGTCCCAGGCTGGTGGCAATCTGGAATTACTTGTATTAGGAGGTAGTAGAGGCTGATACTCTTATGACATTAAAGAAGCATCAGATGTGCGCTTGAATTGCCAAGGCATGGAATGTCACGGATCACAGGTGGATAAATGGGGTAAGTATAGTTGGCATGGACCTGGTGGGCAGGATTTTTTTCTGTGCTGTAGAAATCTATGGCCCAATGCCCTAGTATAAATGCACCTAGATCGCCGACATCCTTCAGGGGAGGATATCTGTCTTTACTCAGTCTTCCTTCCTTTGGCTTGGCTTCGCGGACAAAGATTTATGGAGGGGTAATGTCCATGTCAGCTGCAGGCTCGTTTGTGGCTGACAAGTCCGATGCGGGACAGGCAGACACGGTTGCAGTGGTTGCAAGGGAAAATTGGTTGGTTGGCGTTGGGTGTTGGGTTTTTCCTCCTTTGTCTTTTGTCAGTGAGGTGGGCTCTGCAGTCTTCTTCAAAGGAGGTTGCTGCCCGCTGAACTGTGAGGCGCCAAGATGCACGGTTTGAGGCAATATCAGCCCACTGGCGGTGGTCATTGTGGCAGGCACCAAGAGATTTCTTTAGGCAGTCCTTGTACCTCTTCTTTGGTGCACCTCTGTCTCGGTGGCCAGTGGAGAGCTTGCCATATAACACGATCTTGGGAAGGCGATGGTCCTCCATTCTGGAGACGTGACCTACCCAGCGCAGTAGGATCTTCAGCAGCGTGGATTCGATGCTGTCGGCCTCTGCCATCTTAAGTACTTTGATGTTGGTGATGAAGTCGCTCCAATGAATGTTGAGGATTGAACGGAGACAACGCTGGTGGAAGTGTTCTAGGTGTCGTAGGTGATGCCAGTAGAAACCATGATTCGGAGCCGAACATGAGTGTGAGTATGACAATGGCTCTGTATACGCTAATCTTTGTGAGGTTTTTCAGTTGGTTGTTTTTCCAGACTCTTTTGTGTACTCTTCCAAATGCGCTATTTGCCTTGCCGAGTCTGTTGTCTATCTCGTTGTCGATCCTTGTGTTAGGAATTAAAGTACCTTTAAAGAAATTGCTCGAGACAAAAATTGAGAACAAAGAACATTTATTACTACAACAATGCAAAGTTGGGTGCTTCCCCTTACCCTGGGAATACACACACATACTGGGGCTCACCCAACTTTTATACAGTCAATTTCAGTATCAGAATGCCCTCCCCCTTACAGTCTTCTGCCCCCTGGATGGGTTTGGCATAGGTAATTCTTCCTGCCTACGTGCAGTTTCAGTACACTTGGAGGACCAGGGGGGGGGTATCCTGTCGGTGTCCCTTCATGTCATTGTCCTTATTCACACCTTCCTGATTCTCTGGGCTACAGTCTCTTGATATGCAGAGTTGACTCATTCTATCTAGGGTTGGCTAATTTCATATGTATAAATCTGTGTATGGTTAGCTAATTAGAAATGTATGACTTGGTACTTCTGTCCAGGGCTAGGAGACCCTTATCTGATCCAGACTACCTCAACTTCCTACATTCTATTGTACCTTACCATTCCTTATCTTAGTCCTATGGTCTTGTCACAAAGGATAGAAGATTCTTATGTTAATCGTGCTGACTCTGCTTTCCTGCATCCTAAGCCCCAAACTTATCCTGTTTGAACTGGTTTCAGCCATTTTACTGATGAACTTTAGTTTCTTCCATGTTCATAATTTTAGGTCAATTTTCCCATCTCTCACAATCCTCACTTTTCTTTTAGATCAGTAATACTGATCTTTCACCATGATCAGTGTTACTGATCTTTGGTTACTAGTGTCAGTGTGACTGATCCCCCCCCCCCCCTTTTCCTCACTTTTCTTTTAGATCAGTAACACTGATCTTTCAAGTGTAAGGTGTAGTTTTACCCAGCTGGTCAATAATCGAATTGTAATGTCTGTGTAAAGTCTTTAGGTAGGGGAGCACCATGAAGGTCAGGGGAGTGAGTCCAGCTGCTTATTAGGGTTTGGAGTATCAGGCTCCAGTTCTCAGTAAAAAGTCTAGTCCATCCCATACGTTGAAATATTGAAGCAGTGTCTTTGAAGCACACGACCTTTGTAAGTGTTGTCCCGACGAAGTCTATGAGAAGCGCTGCCTTCAGCAGCGAACGAGTCGCAGTCTATGAGAAGCGCTGCCTTCAGCAGCGAACGAGTCGCAGTCTATGAGAAGCGCTGCCTTCAGCAGCGAACGAGTCGCAGTCTATGAGAAGCGCTGCCTTCAGCAGCGAACGAGTCGCAGTCTATGAGAAGCGCTGCCTTCAGCAGCGAACGAGTCGCAGTCTATGAGAAGCGCTGCCTTCAGCAGCGAACGAGTAGCAGTAGTCAGGCGGTTCCGTTTGATTGTGGCTAGTATCTGATGTCCTCTTCAGCCCCGAACCCTAGGGCCACCGATCTCCGAAGGCTGTTTGGAGCCTGATATTAAAGTGTCAAGCAGCTCATGTTGTTGGAAACTGGTGCTCCCTTTCATGGGGTGATGAAAAGAGACCAAGCTGGGGGGGGATTGTTTCTTGTGATTTAACTGTGTGTTGCAGCTTGTCTGCTAACATTAGCATATGTGTCAACTCTCTCTCTCTCTGCTACATGTACAATCCTGACTACCATTCTGTCTGTCTTTGTCCCACCATGTCCTTTGTGAGGATTTTGACACCCTGCACTCTACTTCGCTCCTTTCCACGTTATATAACCACCAGATGAGCAGCAGCTCCCTGAAAACAGGTGTTCCCCTTCAGGGATGATCAGAGAGAGAGAGCCAGGTGGGGGATTATGTGTCTCGTGGTTGTGTGAAGTGTCTGTTTGTTTTGCGGTTAGCTTGTTAGTTTCCCCCTTTGTGTGAAATGTACATTGTTTATTTTGCGGTTAGTCTGTGTACACAGGTGCCTCACTGTGTGACTGCCTATCCCCACTGTGTTTCCCTGATCCGTATTCTAAATACCTTGCCTCTATGCCCTCTCTAGCCTGTAAAACAGTACAATCTGTAACCTCTGCTACCCCTTTTCCAGAAGTACTTAAAACATCGAGAGTACTCCACTAAAGCTGTTTAATTCCCCTGGTCCGTATTGGGATCCCTTATATCCCATTATGACTATACATTAAATCTATGCCATGTCTACATTCTAAAGGAGCTGAATTGTAACCTCTGCTGCCCCTATTCCAGGGGGCTTAAAACATTAACGAACAATATTCCAAAGAAATTAGTAAGCTCATTAAAATACAATAAGAACTGAATAAAACACAAAAAATGTAAAGCTCATTGAAAACAGCAATAAAATACACAAAACTGAATAAACCACGATAAATGTAAAGCTCATTGAAAACAGCAATAAAATACACAAAACTGAATAAACCACAAAAAATGTAAAGCTCATTGAAAACTGCAATAAAATGCAAGAAGAACTGAATAAAACCACAATAAATGTCAAACTCATTGGAAACTGCAATAAAATACAATAAGAACTGAATAAAACACAATAAATGTAAAGCTCATTGAAAACTGCAATAAAATGCAAGAAGAACTGAATAAAACCACAATAAATGTAAAGCTCATTGAAAACTGCAATAAAATGCAAGAAGAACTGAATAAAACCACAATAAATGTAAAGCTCATTGAAAACTGCAATAAAATGCAAGAAGAACTGAATAAAACCACAATAAATGTAAAGCTCATTGAAAACAGCAATAAAATACACAAAACTGAATAAACCACGATAAATGTAAAGCTCATTGAAAACAGCAATAAAATACACAAAACTGAATAAACCATTAAAAAAACGAATAAAATTGTAACATTATGGCACTTTGTCATTAATTCTTTGAATGTGGGTCCAGCCTTTCTCTCTTGTTCTTACTGTGGTGTCTGTAATTAAAAGTACACAGAAGGGACCATCCCAGGCAGGTTTTAGTTGATCCTCTTGCCATGCTTTTACATATAACCAATCACTAGATTTTAATAAAATGAATAACAATCTGACTTTCCTTTGTGTTAGTGTAAAAATTGTAAAATGAAACACAAACCATATTTGCATGGGTTTTGAATATGTTAGACCTTATTAAAATGCAGTTGGAGCTGCTTGTCTGTATGGGGCACAACCCTCCAATTTGTTAGAGTGAGTACATAACAGACATTGCAGCACAAGAGCCCCTGCAAGAGAACTTGAAACATATTCAACCTTTAGTTCTGCCTTAAGTAAAATGCCTTGTGCCACAGCTCACAGGAGCTGGCCTTATTTAAAACAGTCTGTAAAACAGGCACCAAAAAAAAGTTAAAAGATGTTCTTATGAAGATTGCACACACAATAATTTAAGTACAGGCTAGTTTCTATTATATTCCACTTAAAAGTTCTGCTGCATGAATCCTGGAGCTTGTGGAGTCATTATTGAATCAAGAAATATTGGTACCATGCCAATCTCATTCTAACATGCCAATTTCTCCAGTCCTTAAGTCAAGATGTACTGAATAGCATCTGGTACAAGATCTGTGAGTTCTTAATGATATTATTATTCTTATGCACCCAATTGTTCTGAACTATGCCACCAATTTAAATCATATTTCACCTATTGCAGTACTCACACAGCACCATAGACCAGTTCGCAGGTCTATTTCTCCATTAAGCTGAATCCAGTTGCGCAGGGTTTACCTCCGTGATTATTTACAATGTAACTTCTGCACTACCGGATTTAAATATAAACCTGATGAATGGGGGAAAGTTATCATGAATTAAATAACAGCGGCAATACAGAGAAATTGTGCTGAGGCATTAATTTCACTCCGGAGGAAAATGCACCAGAGAAATGAATGATTAAACTTATAGGAATCCCCATAGGAATCCCCAGAGGTATCTTTATTCTCCAGAGGTGGGTGATCTTTAAACTCACGGACCTTGACTGCTGAATGTGTAGAAGAAATGTATTAAATGTGTTGATAGGGCTCCATACCTCTAACTGCAAGACAAGAGCCTGAAGCCTCAATTTCAAGTGCCACAGTGCACTTAAAGGGACATGCACACTCCCCCTTCAACTGGCTGATCCAGCCACTTTACACATCAGATCCTTTCTTTATCTCACATACACTTAAAGTTAAGATGTATAGAACTCACCCTATTTGCGCAAACATTTCTCCCTGCAAATGTTATAACATCACTCAACTCTCAGGTACTCCCTGTGCAAAATCACATTTAAATACAATTTATTTCATAAATTGGAATTAATTGGTAGTTAAATTCGCTAATTCTACAGTATTGAAAAACGATCATTTATGACATTTAATTTTTAGCATGAATTTTAATCAATATTGGTCAGTGACTGAAGTGGGAAGTCGTGATTTATGAAATTATCTCTGGTCTCTACTCTCCCACTCCCTGCACTTCTCCCAACATTCAGGAGCTGGCACACAGTCCCTGCCTTTTCCATGTTACTCATCTACTATTACTTTAACTGCTTGCATCAAAATGTTAGCCTTTGCTTTCTGCTTATCCTCAGATGTCTGGACAAATGCTTTTTGTGTGATCTGTAGAAGCTGGGTTATTCCCTGCTCATGCCAATTTTCTGTCTTTTGTAATTTTCTCTTAATGTCTGGGGCTGAGTTGGTAACAAAACCTGTTAGTACCAATTGTTCCCCTGCTGGGGATTCTATGTCGAGACCCCCATATTGTATATATATTTGGTCCCAAAAATTGGTCTAACTGTTCGGCACATCCCTGGGGATCTTCTATCAGGGAGGTCAGTTCTTTCTTAAAGTTACACACTTCAGTACTGGTCAGGGGCACATTTACGAAACCGAGACCCTCTCCCATGGGAACTTCCCGCAGTGGTCTCATCCAATTGGTTTCTGGCTTATTAGGTCTGGGTTCCTGCTCCCTGGGAAATGAATCAAAGGGTTCTGCCCTTTCTTCCTGAAGAGTCTCACGCTGTTCTGAATTAAAGTTACCTCTCTCTCCTGCCAACAGAGGTGGTAATCGAGTGCTTTGTGAGCAAGTTATCATACCACTCCTGCTCTCTTCTCTCTTCTCTAGTGGTGGGGGAGGTGGGGAAGGTGCAGAAGGGTAGGCAATAGGAGGGGAAGGAAAGATAGGAGCCGGCATAGGAGGAACATAAGGTGGAGGGAGGGAATGTAACACATCCCAACCCTGTGGTTCAGGGACAAGAGGTTCCTCCTCTCTCTTATTCCTGAATTCTTTCTCATTCAAAACCAGCTGTTCAATGGATCCCTTGAGCCAGCAGGCTGCATATTCCCTGCTCTCAACATTGTCTGGCTGGTTTTGATAGAGCCATAAGTTCAAACTTCACACATCCATTCATCCTCGGATCCGAATTTTGGCCAGTACACGGAGCTCCCTTTAACCGGGTATCCCACCCATTCATTACAACAATACCTGACCGTCGTCAGTTTGTCTTTACCGCGGGTCTTTCCTGTGCCCCACTCAGATAACATCATCCCAAGCGGGCTGTACGTAGCTATCTGGTGGTCACGTCCTGTGTCAGGACTCTCATCTCTACTGCCCGCTAGTCTGTCTTTACCGCGGGTCTTTCCTGTGCCCCACTCAGATAACATCATCCCAAGCGGGCTGTACGTAGCTATCTGGTGGTCACGTCCTGTGTCAGGACTCTCATCTCTACTGCCCGCTATTCCCATACTTAGGAACAAGTAAAATACTCTTACCGAGTTCTGGCAGTACTGCTCTAGCGCGCGTCCTTCCGCCGTTTGTTCTCAATGCCTCTTCTCGGATATCACTCGCTTCTTCCACTGACCAGCCACCCGTCGCCCGTGAGTCCAGCTGAATCAGCCGGGGTGCACCTACTCTCGTCGTCGGGGTACTCTGTCAGTGGAGGGAGTGTGATCCCGGACGAGCCCCCATTTGTTAGGAATTAAAGTACCTTTAAAGAAATTGCTCGAGACAAAAATTGAGAACAAAGAACATTTATTACTACAACAATGCAAAGTTGGGTGCTTCCCCTTACCCTGGGAATACACACACATACTGGGGCTCACCCAACTTTTATACAGTCAATTTCAGTATCAGAATGCCCTCCCCCTTACAGTCTTCTGCCCCCTGGATGGGTTTGGCATAGGTAATTCTTCCTGCCTACGTGCAGTTTCAGTACACTTGGAGGACCAGGGGGGGGGTATCCTGTCGGTGTCCCTTCATGTCATTGTCCTTATTCACACCTTCCTGATTCTCTGGGCTACAGTCTCTTGATATGCAGAGTTGACTCATTCTATCTAGGGTTGGCTAATTTCATATGTATAAATCTGTGTATGGTTAGCTAATTAGAAATGTATGACTTGGTACTTCTGTCCAGGGCTAGGAGACCCTTATCTGATCCAGACTACCTCAACTTCCTACATTCTATTGTACCTTACCATTCCTTATCTTAGTCCTATGGTCTTGTCACAAAGGATAGAAGATTCTTATGTTAATCGTGCTGACTCTGCTTTCCTGCATCCTAAGCCCCAAACTTATCCTGTTTGAACTGGTTTCAGCCATTTTACTGATGAACTTTAGTTTCTTCCATGTTCATAATTTTAGGTCAATTTTCCCATCTCTCACACTTGCATCTGATGAAATGGTGCAGCCGAGATAGGTAAACTGGTTGACCGTTTTGAGTTTTGTGTGCCCGATGGAGATGTGGGGGTGCTGGTAGTCATGGTGGGGAGCTGGCTGATGGAGGACCTCAGTTTTCTTCAGGCTGACTTCCAGGCCAAACATTTTGGCAGTTTCCGCAAAACAGGACATCAAGCGTTGAAGAGCTGGCTCAGAATGGGCAACTAAAGCGGCATCGTCTGCAAAGTGTAGTTCACGGACGAGTTGCTCTTGTGTCTTGGTGTGAGCTTGCAGGCGCCTCAGATTGAAGAGACTGCCATCCATGCGGTACCGGATATAAACAGCATCTTCATTGTTGAGGTCTTTCATGGCTTGTTTCAGCATCATGCTGAAGAAGATTGAAAAGAGGGTTGGTGCGAGAATGCAGCCTTGCTTCACACCATTGTTAATGGAGAAGAGTTCAGAGAGCTCATTGCTGTATCTGACCCAACCTTGTTGGTTTTCGTGCAGTTGGTTAACCATGTTGAGGAACTTTGGGGGCCATCCGAGGCGCTCTAGTATTTGCCAAAGCCCTTTCCTATTCACGGTGTCGAAGGCTTTGGTGAGGTCAACAAAGGTGATGTAGAGTCCTTTGTTTTGTTCTCTGCACTTTTCTTGGAGCTGTCTGAGGGCAAAGACCATGTCAGTAGTTCCTCTGTTTGGGCGAAAGCTGCACTGTGATTCTGGGAGAACATTTTCGGTGACACGAGGTATTATTCTATTTAGGAGAATCCTAGCGAAGATTTTGCCTGCAATGGAGAGCAGCATGATTCCCCTGTAGTTTGAGCAGTCTGATTTCTCGCCTTTGTTTTTGTACAGGGTGATGATGATGGCATCACAAAGGTCCTGAGGCAGCTTTCCTTGGTCCCAGCAGGGCTTGAAAAACTCATGCAGTTTGGCATGTAGAGTTTTTCCGCCAGCCTTCCAGACCTCTGGGGGGATTCCATCCATACCTGCTGCTTTGCCACTTTTCAGTTGTTCAATTGCCTTATATGTCTCTTCCCGGGTGAGGACCTCATCCAGCTCTAGCCTTAAGGGCTGTTGAGGGAGCTGGAGCAGGCCGGATTCTTGGACTGAGCGGTTGGCACTGAAAAGAGATTGGAAGTGTAATTGAACAAATAACAGAAAATAATCTACTGCCCTGACACATATGCTCATAATCAGAGATTCCTGATTCCACGATAAGTTCCATGCTCTGGTGCTGAGATTGAAACAGCCGGCCAGCTTGTGCCCTGTTACCTCCACTCCCAATGTCCTGTTACCTCCACTCTCAATGCGGCAACAGTGGGCTATTGTGGGTACAAACAATCCTTCCCACTTCTCAGCCTGGGAACTCTGTCTATTAAGTGTAAACACAGTGCACACACACAGGGATGCTTGTTCATACAAATTGGGGAAATGAGTTGCCAGGTGAAAGACAGGTGGAATTTTTTTTATTTATTGAAGATTAATTTAATGTTTTTATACTTTTCTTTAGTTAGTGACCTTTGGATGTGTTACATGTAAAATGTGATATCACTGAAGTTTTGCTAAACAGGATCTGTGTTTCATATTCTGGATGTTGGAAGGCATTCACAAACTGTAGCGTTGAGGTTGGTAGGTCCTCAGCAAATCTCAGACCCACTCTGAGAGTGCCCTATGTATTGAATCTGTGTGCTATTCAGGGAGTGGGTATATCAGAGCCGTTCTGTGAGTGCCTGCTGCGTGTGTGCCATGCAGAGCCACAGGCAAAGCACTGGGAGCACCCCTGACGACTGTACTAGTTCCATGGGAGAGTAAGCAAGGATTAAACAAATAAGCAAGAGCACTTTGTAAGGCTTTGTGTTTCTGTATATGAGCATCATGTGAAGTGGGCATGGGGACATTCAGATTCTAAACCTCAGAGCTCTGCAAACTCTCATGTGATTTAAATCACATGCTTCTTTCCTCTCCTTCCATTAAAAAGGAGAATTTTACAATTTCCCACTTTATTCTCCTGTCACTGAATCTTTGCCCACTTTTTATTCAATTGATAAGCATTTTGCTGTCCTTTCCACAACTTACTTCCCGCCATATCTTTCTCAACCTACCTTGGGTCCCTTCCTCCAATTTTCTTTACAAAATTGTAAAACATTGAGATCCCAATGGTAGTGTCATTGAGTCAAACAACAGGACATTCAGCCTATCAATCCATTGCTCTCATTGAATCTGCATTGATTTACATTAATCCTATTCTATTCCCACAATAAACAACAACAGATTATTTCCCCAGATCCTAGCTCTCACCTCCAGCGTTCTTAGATATGAACAGCTCCTCTCTCTGTGTCTTCTCTCCATTGCCCAATATTTCATGTCATCTGGCAAAAACCAAAGGCCTTATACTGAAACTAACATTGGGCAACTTCCTGCAGCTTGTTCAAACACCCAAACTACCCACAAAGATATTTAGCCCCAGTTCAGTGTGGGTAGGGGTTGGTGAGGTCAGGATGGTCTATTTCAAATTCCTCCAAAGCTGAAGAGCACTTAAGCAATTGTTGGAAGTGCAATGAATTTGGGAGGTATCCCACCATGGAGTGGCATGAGGAGGACATGAGCCTTGAACCAGGTGAACCAATCCCACCAGTTGGAGAGTAAGGGGGAAACATCCTGAGAGAAGTTCTGACCCCAGACCTAGTGGTTCCCAAACACATATCCATTCAGTAAGTTCCTACTCTCCTGTTAATTTTGTTTATCAACACAATCCCAGACTTCTCGGCACTGCCTCAGGATTAAGACTGATCTTCCTCCATGACATGGATGTTCCCTGTACATGATTTCTTTTAATGTGAGGACATCAAGTATGCAAATGCACATGGACACACACACGTACTCATGCAAGCAGGTGCACATACTGTATATACTCTCTGCAAGTATTTATACACATGATCGCTATCCACAGCTCCATCTGCCCATATGCCTTCTATCTACAATGTACATATGCACCAAAAACCTTACTTTCTGCATCGCTGAGGAAAGATAGAAACTTCGGTGGTCGTAGCTATGTGATGGGAGGAACACACCTCTGGCCCACCAGTGACACTTTAAACTTCCAGTTATTCCAAGGACTGGGAAGCCAGTAAGCGGCATTAATAGGAGACTGTCAGCTTAATGATTATATCCAGGTGGATTGTACTGCTCCCTCCTTGTTTGAGCTATTGATTGGGATCAGGGACAGCATCCTAATTGTTCCAAACTATTGCCTCAGGAACATGGAAAATATCTTACCTCACGGCTCTGCATACAGTTCACGCGAAATGTTGACAAGCCTTCTCTTCCCCAGCAACAATGAGAGCGGGGGCCAGAGGAGGGAAGGTGAGTGGGTTTGGAGATGAGTGGGTTAAGTAGGAAGGGGAAGCAGGATTATTGGAGGTGACGTGACAGTTAGAGAAGCGAGAGGCGGAGGGTGAAAAGCTGGACCGTTGGGGTCAGGAGATGAGAGAATGAGGAATGGGAGTGAAAAGGAGGGTTGGGAGCTATGAGAGATGTCAGAAGGAAGGAATATGTTGGATGGATTTGGGAGAGGAAAGTTGTGAAATTAAGGGCAGAAATCTTAACCTCGGGAGTACTTTTGTTTCTCACACTCTAGTAATGGTGAATATTTATTAACTATCTATCTAACTATCTATTTATTACCTCCTTTTTAATTTAGTTTAAGGCATGCTATCGTTTTTATTTTAATGAAGTACCTGTTTGCCTGCAGCCAGGAAAGATTGTGAAGAACATGTCCATTATACAAAATGGATGACAATAGACTCATAATACACTTTGCTGCTAACTTTCACCCTGGCCTCAAATTCACTGGGTCCATCCCTGGCGACACTCTCCCCTTTCTTGATTTCTCTCTGTCTCCATCTCAGAAGACGATAATTTTTACAAACCTATTAACTCCAAAAACCATCTTCACTACACTTCTCTGCTTTTATCTATTTTTTCTATTCCTTTCTCTCAAATCCTCCATCTCCGTCCTATCTGTTCCCAAGATGAGGTCTTCCATTCCACATCATCCGAAATGCCCTCCTTCTTCCAAATACTTGGCTTTCCCTCCACCTTCATCAATTCACCCCTTACTCGCATCTCCTCCATTTCTGGCTCATCTGCCCTGGCCAGCTCAGCCCCTATTTGCAACAAAAACAGGATTTCCCTGTCCTCACTTACTACCCCTCCAGACTCCGCATCCAACACGTTATCCTCCATAATTTCTGTCACCTAAAACATGATCCCACCACCAGACACACCTTCCCCTCCCCTCCCCTCGCCACCTTCCTTAGGGACCACTCCCTCATCCACTCAACCCTTCCCATTTATCATCTCCTTGGCACCTTCCCCTATGGCTGCACCTCCTGCCTTACCACCATTTGGGGCCCCAAACAGTCCTTCCAAGTGAAGCAAAACTCATGTATCTGCATTGAGTCATTTACTGTATCCAGAATTCATTGGAGAAACTGGACATAGAATGAGAGATCACTTCGCTGAACACCGTCACTCTGTCCACATCAGTGAGAGGGATCTCCCAGTAGCCAATCATTTCAATTCTTCACCCTACTCTGGGCTGACTTGATTGTCCATGGACTCATGTACTGTCAAATCAAGACGACCCATAAATTGGAGGAATAACACCTAATTTTCCATCTTGGCAATGTGCAACCAGATAGCCTTAGCGTTGACTTCTTCTGTTTCTCCCTCTCTTCTTCATCCCTCTTTTTCTTTTCTCCAACTCTCCACCCACTTCCCTCTCTAGTCACAGTGCCATCCCCATCCCCTTGTTTGCTGGTGTGCCCTCCCTCCCTTATCCACTTGTTACTTCCTGCTTTTGGGACTGCCCCTCCTCCCCAGGTTCAAGACCCTGTCTACATTTTGCTCATACCTTGATGAAGGGCTCAAGCCCAAAATGTCAGTTATGTATCTTTATCTTTGCTACATGAAGTACACTGTTTGACCTGCTGAGTTTCTTCAGCATTGTGTTTTTACTTCAAGCACAGACTTTTGTGTTTTACTCCTGAAAATAGACTCATTATCATTTGTGGATAGAAAGCATATGTGCATATAGAGAGTACGTGGGTTGAGATCATATGTGTGTGAGTGCCTGCAGAGTATATATGTGCATCTGTCTGTGTGTGCACATGCAAGTGAATCTATGTGTGTGTGTGTGTGTGTGTGTGTGTGTGTGTGTGTGTGTGAGTGTGTGCACATGTGCGTGTCTGTGTGTGCACGCATCCAAGTTTGCATCCTCAGTCGCCTCATAGTCTAAGCATCCACGTTCCGGAGGGAAGTCAGCCTTAATCCTGAGGAAGTGTCAAGAAGTCTAGGATTTAGTCGAATAACAAGAATAGCAGAAGGGTAAGAGCCTATTGATGGGGGACATGTGTTTGGGAATGATGAAAGGAGGGAAATGTGGTTTAAAATGGGAAGCAGGGTATGGAGGCAATGGGGGTGACTAACCGATCTCCACATTCATTCCCTATTGTGAGGCAGCATGGAATAAAAAGGCAGTGTTTCTTAATGTGATGAGGAAATAATATGTTACATAATGGGTGACAGGATGGCACACAATGTGAAATATGATAATGAAAGAGGACATGGGCCAAGAAGTGTCAAGTCGACTGGGAGAGGGAATGCAAACTGAATTCAATCCCTGGCATGAGCAACTGTAATTGTTCAGCTGCCTAGAGCAACTTTGAAAAGGTTTGTTTTTCTGTAATTTTGACACGCCATTATTTGTGTTGTGAATGCTCGACCTGGGTCAAAGCTGAGGAAGGTACACACAGTTCATAGTGGGGCCATTTCGTAGCAGCTTCAGAGGAATCCATACAGGCATGCAAATCTTAAGCACTTGCTCTCTTCATATCCCATCTCCTGCTGCATAATGCAAACATGGCTCCTCCCCACATTATAGCTCCACTGGCCATTGAACTCATAATTAAATTCACTGAGAGTCAAAAAGTGATCCAGCATGGAAACAGGCCCTTCAGCCTAACTTGCCTGTGCTGACCAAAATGTCCCACCTACACTAGTTCCACCTATTTGTGTGTGGCCCGTATCCCTCTAAACCCATCCTATCTATGCATCTGTCCAATTTTTTTCTAAAACATTGCAATATTACTTGCCTCAACCATTTCCTCTGACAGCCCATTCCATGCAAATCAGTGAAATAAATAGTGATGTTTTGAAGAAGAGGTGCTGGAGATCTTAAAATGCATAAAGGTAAATAAAGGAAAGCTGATGTTAAATTCAGTGGGATTCAACTTTATTCTTGGTGACCTTGTTCTGAGGGCTATTCTGAACTTTATTTGTATTAAGGTTGTGCCAGTTTACTCATGGAATGAGCTAATACTCCTCCTACTGACAGGGTTATAAGAGAAAGGAGGCAATATATAAATGTGGGACCCTCATGGACCCAATAGAACCCAGTGGGACTGGGTGGTGACTTGGAAAATTACCATGGACTTTGATTCCTTGGCATTCTTCTCAAATAAAAACAGGGGAGGTTGTAAATGTGATTCTGCAGCAGATATGTTCACTCTTTGATGTTTTAGAGTTAAACAGCATAAAAGCAGGCAATTCATCCCAACGTTCACCTCACCCAAGTTGACTATCTGAGCTAGTCCCATTTGCCTCAAAACCTTTCTTATCCTCGTACCTGTTTAAATGTCTTTTACATGCTGTAATTGTGCCCACCTCTCCTATTTCCTCTGGTGGCTTGTTCTACCTATTTATCACCCTCTGTGTGCAAATGCCCTACAATGAAACAGTGAATATCCGCAATTTGAAATATCTTTACTCTGCATATCAACACCTATCAAAATTGGGGACAGAAACTTCTTAAATTCTCGATGCATTGCATGTATATGCATTTACATAAAAGCTAAATGTGCATTTCGAACACCAAATGGACCAGTGTTGAAATTGACCTTGCCTCTTCCATAGACTTATAGGCTTAGATATTGTGACTCCTTTAACACGACTGTTTGCACTCAGAGACAAGTGAGGAGTACAAACATGCTTTTAATGGCCAGTAGGCACAATATCCTCAGGTGAATCTGAAATAAGGTGAGAAAACCAGGGTTTATATTGGCGAGGGGAGGGTGGAGCTAGGGGAGGAGCCAGCCATCTGAACAATACATAGTGAATTCCAGTTCACTGCATTCATCCCTTCCTTCAGAATTGAGCCTGAGGGTGAAAAACAGAGACCATTCATTAAAAAAAATACTTTACAAATATTTACAAGTTAAGTCTATCAGGGAGTCTGGTAATTCTGGTCGAGCACCGCAGTACTGGAGGACTTTAGGCTTGCCAAACTTCCTGGACTCCCTGCGGTACAGGGTCAGTGGGTCTCGCGGGTCAGTGGCTCAGGTCATGGAATAAATTGGACCACTTCCTGAGTGGTGTCCTCTGGGGTCCTGAGTGGGCTACTCGGTAGTTCCTGGCACACTTGAGCCATCGGATCCTCAGTACCAAAGGGTGCCAGGTCTCTGATCAAGACTGTGTCCTCTCTGCCATCAGGGTATGCCATGTATGCATACATTGGGTTGGCGTGCAGCAGGTGCACCCTCTCAATCAGGGGGTCTGTCTTGCTCCTCCTCACATGCTTTCTCAGCAGGACTGGCCCTGGTGCCATCAGCCAAACCCAGACATGGATTTCCTCTGGAATGTAAACATAAGCTCGTGAGGAGTTGTGTTGGCTGCCGTGCAGAGGAGCGACCTTATGGCATGGATAGGACTCCTTGCAAATGCGAGTCTGGAAGGCCTTTGGACCAGAGAGCCAATTTCATGGCCTTCCATACAGTCATATTCTCTTTTTCAACTTGTCCGTCCCCCGGGGATTGTAGCTAGTCGTCCTGCTTGAGGCAACAAGCGGGTACTGGCGTAGCTCTTCGCTCTGGCGTAGCTATGGATATAGCTGGGATACTCGAACAGGGCAAAAATAGAGTGCAAGGCCCTGATGACCGTGGTGGTGGTCATGTCTGGGCAGGGAATGGTGAATGGAAAACGTGAATACCCATCGATGACATTGAGAAAATACACATTTCCTTTAGTGGAAGGGAGGGGACCCTTGAAATTGACACTGAATCGTTCGAAGGGACGGGATACCATTATCAGGTGCGCTTTGTCGGGGAGGTAGAAATGCAGCTTGCTCTCCGTTCAGACCTGGTGGGACCTGTTAATTTCCCTGATATCCTCAATGGAGTAGGGCTGGCTGCATGCCTTGACGAAATGAGCCACGCGGGTGGCAAAGCTCATCGTGCAGTGATCACAAATAGCCAGTGTGTGCAGAGGCACAGCTTCTTCTTGACAGGGCATCTGGAGGTTCATTGACAGTACCTGGCCTGTATGCCATGTCATAATTATAGGTGGAGAGTTTGATCCTCCACTAGTAATCTTATTATTTTTTTTTCCCCTTTATGCATTATTAAACCTGAATGCCACCGATCAATCGCTGGTCGGAGAGCAGTATAAATTTTCTGCCGACCTCTATGATGGTTTGGGCCTCCTTCTCCACTGTTGAGTTCAGAAGCTCATGGCCTTGTAGGGTGCAGGAGAAAAAGGCAACTGGCCTCCTCGCCTGGTTAAGGGTAGTGGCCAGAGCAAAGTCAGAGGCATTGCTTTCCACCTGGAAGGGTGCATTCTTGTCCACTGCATGCATGGTGGCATTTGAGATGTTGGTCTGAACATAACCAAAAGCTACCTGGGCTTCGGCCAACAATGGAAAGAGGTGGACTTTAAGAGGGCAGACCTTAATCTGCATAGTTAGGGACCCAATAGGTGTAGTAGGAGAAGAAGCTCACGAACCTCTTTAAGGCTTTCATGGTCCTTGGGATCGGGAGGTATAACAGGAGGTGCATTCGATCGGGCTCAGGGATAATGACACCATTCTCCACCACATAGTCCTGAATCGCCAGATGTTTCTTCCAGGACAAGCACTTACTGGAGTTGTACATAAGGTTCAGGGCCTTGGCCATGTGAAGAAACCTCTAGAGGATGGCATCATGGCCTTCCAGAGAGCATCCACAAATGATGATACTGTCGAGATAAGGGAAGGTGGCCTTCAACCTGTACTCATTGACCATTTTGTCCATCTGTCTCTGGAAGACCGAGACCCCATTGGTGATGCCAAAAGAGACCCTCAGGAACTGATAGAGCCATCCATGGCTCAAATGCTCTGTAAGGGTGGTCCTCGGAATGGATCGGTAACAGATGATATCCAGCTTTCAGGTCGATGTTCAAATAGACCCGGTACTGCACAATTTTGTTTACCATGTCCAAAATTCAAGGGAGGGGGTTATGCATCCAGGATTGTGAAGCGATTAATTATTTGGCTATAGTCAATCACTAGCCTGGACTTTTCTCCCTCTTTCATGACTACCACCTGGGCTCTCCACGGGCTGTTGCTAGGTTCAATGATGTTTCCTTTGAGCAGCCGCTGGTCTCGGCTCTGATAAATTCCCGATCCCCCGCACTGTATCGCTTGCTCTTTGTAGCTATTGGTTTGCAATTGGGAGTCAGGTTCGGAAACAGTGGAGGGGATCAATATTTAGAGTGGAGAGAATGCATGTGGTATCCGGCTTTTGGAACCATCTGTTCCGCACTGTGATTAGAGGAAGTGGGCCAGGGTACTGCATCGCCATGCTTTTAAGGTGTCACAGGAAGTCCAGGTCCAGCAAAACAGGAGCACACAAATCCTTCAGTACATATAGTTGGAACTTACAAAATTCCGCCCCCCACTTTTACAATTAGATATACTATACAATACCCCTGGATTATTACAGAGTGCGAGTGCAAAGCTAGGAAAATATGATAGTCCATCGGGTACACTCTTAAGTTGTACTGCAGAGATGTTGCAAAGTTTATAGAGCTCTCAATGGAGCAATCAGTCAAATATCCGTTTACCCTCACCTCCATCGTCGAGTTATTCAATTGGTGAGGTATTGTCTGATTCAGGATGACTGATGCCAGTTCTCTGGAAACCCTGCCCCTCCCCATACTGATGTCGATTCTCTCCTCTTGGCCCGCGGGCAGGCAAGATGGTGTCGACTACAAGGTGCGGCAAGATAGCCACCGTAGCTTCACCTCTGGGGGTGGGTCCCTCCATGAGGTGCAAGATGCTGATGGAGAACAGCATGGAGAGGCTAAGGCTGGTCCTTCAGGACTCTGGCATGGGTCGAATGTCAATTTGTAGGCCGCACATGCAGTCACCCTCTTTGGTTCCCTTTAGCCCAGCAGACCTTCACCCAGTGCCCTCGCTTACTGCATCCTGAGCACACACAGTCCTTCACAGGGCATCGGGCATGGGGGCATTGTGCCTGTCCACAGAAGTAGCAGCAGTTGGCGCTGGGGCTCTGGGGGTGACAGGTGCTCCAATGACTTAGTCCTCTGAAAGGGCGCTACTTTAGCTTGTGAGGTCGTCAGCTCCCAGTTGAGCCTGCTTGAGCGCTTTCGCCAGGTCCAGGGTGCTGGCCAAGTCTTTCTTCCCCAACTCCAGCAATTGCTGCTTTACGTACCTTGACCTCACCCCTGCCATGAGGGTATCCTGGATTTGTTCCTCCTCTCTCATCCAGGCTGTGGCTACTTCGTAGTGGCATTTTCTAGTCAGGGCCCACAGTTCAAGGACATAATTGTCCAGCAATTCACCCAGATGCTGCCGACATTGAGAGAGTCAGTGCCTCATCAGCACATCATTCTGAGGTCTCATGTAATGGGCCTTCAAGCTTTTTATGGCTGACTCGTAGGTAATACAGTCTCTGATGACAGCATACCTTTTGGGGCTGAATCAAGAGAGAAGTGCCGATTCTGTAGACCATCCAAGTTGAAGACGTCTTGTGTGGCCATCAGGTAGGGCTGGAGGCACACCAGCTAGTAGGCAAATTCCTCCAAGGCCTCAGGGGACAGAAGGTCGACCTGGAACATGCCTGGCTTCAACAGGGCTTCCAACCTGCTTCAAAGTTAAGCTATTAAGTTGTAATGTGACTGATTGCCCTCAAGAGACAAGTGAGGAGGACAAACACACTTTTAATAACTTACAATCAATGACTGGTAGATACAATAGTCCTCAGGTGAATCTGAGGTAAGATGGGAAACCCAGGGTTTATATTAGGAGAGGTGAGGGTGGAGCCAGGGGAGGAGCCAGCCATCTGAACAATACAATGAATTCCAGTTCACTGCAACTCCAATAAAATTCAGCTGTCTTGCTTTCAAAGAAGCTTATATAATACAATGAATATTCATAAATATTCAGTCTTGATGCAGGGACTCAGCTGGAAACATCCATGTTCCTTTCCCCAATGCCTGTCACTGCACAATACATTAAGTTCTTCCCACAATTTGCTTTTACTCCAGATTTCACTATTTCTACTCTCTTGAGCGCCAAATGATGATGAGTTTATTGTTGTACAGATTGTGCAATATATACATGCAATGAAATTGTTACAGGAACAGGTACTTTTAAAGAAAAGCTATAATAGTAAAGTAATTGAATTAAGTTAAAAAAAATAATAAATATATAGGCTAGATACATAACAAATATTCACAGTAATAAAAACTTAACGTGGAGTAAGTCAGCAGGTCACGCAGCATTATCTTTGGCTTGGCTTCGCGGACGAAGATTTATGGAGGGGGTAAAAGTCCACGTCAGCTGCAGGCTCGTTTGTGGCTGACAAGTCCGATGCGGGACAGGCAGACACGGTTGCAGCGGCTGCAGGGGAAAATTGGTTGGTTGGGGTTGGGTGTTGGGTTTTTCCTCCTTTGCCTTTTGTCAGTGAGGTGGGCTCTGCGGTCTTCTTCAAAGGAGGTTGCTGCCCGCCAAACTGTGAGGTGCCAAGATGCACGGTTTGAGGCGTTATCAGCCCACTGGCGGTGGTCAATGTGGCAGGCACCAAGAGATTTCTTTAGGCAGTCCTTCTACCTCTTCTTTGGTGCACCTCTGTCACGGTGGCCAGTGGAGAGCTCGCCATATAACACGATCTTGGGAAGGCGATGGTCCTCCATTCTGGAGACGTGACCCACCCAGCGCAGCTGGATCTTCAGCAGCGTGGACTCGATGCTGTCGGCCTCTGCCATCTCGAGTACTTTGATGTTGGAGGTGAAGTCGCTCCAATGAATGTTGAGGATGAAGCAGAGACAACGCTGGTGGAAGCGTTCTAGGAGCCGTAGGTGATGCCGGTAGAGGACCCATGATTCAGAGCCGAACAGGAGTGTGGGTATGACAACGGCTCTGTATACGCTAATCTTTGTGAGGTTTTTCAGTTGGTTGTTTTTCCAGACTCTTTTGTGTAGTCTTCCAAAGGCGCTATTTGCCTTGGCGAGTCTGTTGTCTATCTCATTGTCGATCCTTGCATCTGATGAAATGGTGCAGCCGAGATAGGTAAACTGGTTGACCGTTTTGAGTTTTGTGTGCCCGATGGAGATGTGGGGGGGCTGGTAGTCATGGTGGGGAGCTGGCTGATGGAGGACTTCAGTTTTCTTCAGGCTGACTTCCAGGCCAAACATTTTGGCAGTTTCCGCAAAGCAGGACGTCAAGCGCTGAAGAGCTGGCTCTGAATGGGCAACTAAAGTGGCATCGTCTGCAAAGAGTAGTTCACGGACAAGTTTCTCTTGTGTCTTGGTGTGAGCTTGCAGGCGCCTCAGATTGAAGAGACTGCCATCCGTGCGGTACCGGATGTAAACAGCGTCTTCATTGTTGGGGTCTTTCATGGCTTGGTTCAGCATCATGCTGAAGAAGATTGAAAAGAAGGTTATATAGCTAAGATAAAGGTACATAACCAAAGCTTTGGGCCAGAGCCCTCCATCAAGATACGAGCAAAATGTAGGCAAGTGTCTGAATAAAAATTAATGGGGGGGTGGTGCCACAGGCCTACAATTAAGAATTAATTGGCGGATAATGAAGAGAGAGCATAACGGCCAGCAGGAGGAGGGGGAATTGCTCTGTGAATGGAGAGGGAAGGGGTGAAAAGCTAGAGAAATGGAGACAGAAGGATGGGGAAGAGAGGAAGAATGGGGAGTGGTCTAGCAAAAACTGGAGATGTCGATGTTCATGCCAACTGTTTGGAAAGTGCCCAGTTGAAATATTAGGTGATGTTCCTCCAATTTATAGGTGGTCCTGGTTTGGCGGTGAATGAGGCCATGGACAGACATGTCAGCGGGGGAGGTTCGCGAAGAATTGAAATGGTTAACCTCCGGGAGATTCCTGTCATGATGTGGACAGAATGAAGGTGCTCAGCAAAGCAATCTTCTGGTCTATGTCCAGGGTCTCCGATGTAGAGAAGGCCACAACAGGCCTTCGTGTGCTCACACCTCCTTCCTCATTACCATATGGAGCCCCAAACAGTTCTTCCCATTGAAGCAACATTCAACTTATGAATCCTCTGGGTGTCATGTACTGCATCTGGTGCTCCTGTTGTGCCTTTCTCTACATCGGAGAGACTGGACACAGACTGGAAGATCACTTCGCTGAGCATCTTTGCTCTGTCCACATCAATGACAGGAGCCAACCATTTCACTTCTACACCCCACTCCCCTGCCAGCATGTCTGTCGATGGCCTTATTCACCGCCAAACCATAGCCACCTGTAAATTGGAAGAGGAACACCTGATATTACGTTTGGACACTCTCCAACTGGACGGGATTACCGTCGACATCCAGTTTCTGCTAGACCACTCTCAGTTCTTCCTCTCTTTCCTAACCTTTCCCCCAGCTCTCTACTCATTCCCTCTCTATTCAGAGCTATTTTCCCTTCCCCTGCTTTCTCGTGCCCTCCCTCCCTTATCCACCTATTACCTCTTACCTCTGGGTCTGTGCTCCATTCCTGCCCCTCCCCTGCACCATTTTATTCAAGCACTTGCCTACATTTTGCTCATATCTTGATGAATGATTATATATCTTTATCTTTGTTATATAAAGTACACTGTGCAGCCTGCTGAGTTTCTCCAGCATTGTGTTTTTACTACACTCACTACCTCTGTAGACTTTCATGTTTCACTCAAATATTCACAGTAATCCTGGTGCAAACAAAGGTGATGCAAAAGTGCAGATATTCCTTTTGTGTAGGCTCTGATTATTGTACCAAAGGCAGATTCAAGAGCCTGATAGCTGTTGGAAGGAAACCATTCTTGTACCTAGAGGCTTCTGTAACATCTGTCCGAAAGTAGCCGCGAGAAGAGGTTGTGACCAGGGTGATGGGGTCCTAATGATGTTGGGTGCCTCCTTGAGGCAGCAGCTCACATAAATGTCTTCTATGGAAGAGAAGTTGGAGCAGTGACGGATTTGCTACCTCTGCAGCCTTCTGTGTTCCTGGACACCTGAATTACCATACTAAACCATAATGCAACCAGTCAGCATATTTTTCACAGTGCTGCTGTAGAAGTTTGATAGAGTATCTGATAACATGCCAAGTAGATAGTAAAGGGGTGTGTGTGTGTGTGTGTGTGTGTGTGTGTGTGTGTGTGTGTGTGTGTGTGTGTGTGTGTGTGTGTGTGTGTGTGTGTGTGTGTGTGTGCTTTCCTCCCATTTGCCTCTATAGACTCGAGGGAAGTTTTCTAAAATATGGACTCCCATAAAAACTTGAGGGTTTCAACTTTCTCCACCTCCTTCCCATCGATGCAGGAAGGAGCTTGGTCCTTCTCTCTCTCCTTCCTAAATTCATCAATAAGCTCCCTGGTCTTTGATCCTGAAAACAAGAAGATTGTTCTGGCACCAGCCAACCAGATTGCTCGATTGTGTGTGCTTTGTAGAATTCAGTTAAAGGTATGTGCAAACATAAGCTTATTGAGATGGGCACAAATTATGTCAGTGAACTTCATCCACAAGGACCAGACTAATTAACACACTGACTAAGCTTTTAGCTCTCATTGATATCCTGTATCTGGTCAGTGAAGATAACCAAGATGGTGATGCAGATCAGTGGAATGAACTAAGTAACTCAAAAGTAAAATACTGCTGGAAATTTAAAATGCCAATAGAAAATATTGAATTCAACTGCTGTGGAGAGAAAAAAAATTGTAACATTTGTTTTATGATGGTTCATCAAGATTATCAGAAACAAAAGATCACTAAACTGAAAATCTAACCACTGCCCATCTCCAAAGATGCAACCTGACCTACTGAGGTCTGTTTTATTTAGGATTACCAGCACCTGCAGTATTTTGCTTCTCCTTCCCACCAATGTCCTCAGGCCTTCTTACCCCACACCTCTACATTTGATCTCCCCAATCATTTCTCTGATGGAATTCCCCTCCAGATCATCACCTCAGCCCTATGTTTCAAATCGTGCCCCCACAATCCTTACACTCTCCTTGGCCCACTGTCCCCCACCGACGTCCTCACAATTAAGTTTCTTCATCTATCTGTGGGAACCAAAATCAATAAACCTCGTGAAATGATTGCTGTACTAGCATTGTCAATAATACCATTTTGAACATCGTGCCAGCACTTAAGAGAAAATTGGCAGCCCTGTAGGATGGATTCCACAGGTCCCATGTGATTCTTCTGACACAGCACCTGACCTTCAAGGATCAAGTTCAGGCCAGTTTTGAGCTGAATAATTCCCAGGCAACACATGCCAAATAGATACAACTGGCAAGATTCTGGCATCAGACACCATAAAATTGAAACTTGATCTTGGATTGATTCCCCACAACGGGAACTTCTCAGACCCAACATATTCTGATCTGGAATGATAGAGCACTCACCTCCCATTTTAATTACTTCTCCCAAACTATCCTTATTTCTTTAAATCAATGTTTGCAACTGAAAGGCTGGCTCCTCTACACCCCGGTGCAATGCTACTGTGCATATTTTCACATTCTTTCCATTTCCTAGGCCCTAAATTTACATTTATGCCTATCCCCACTCCTATTTGAGCCAAGAAAGTGGGGAAAAATAATCGAGTTAAAAAAATAAAATTGTAAAATTAATGATGATCTCTTTTGCCATTACATGGATTTAATCTCCCCCAGCCCTGTTATTTTTGGATCAGTGCTGATGTTTTGAAGAAATTCATTCTGATCCTTGCAGCGTATACTCCTCTTGTTAAATATATCACTTTGTGCAGCACCGGAAAACAAGAATTCCATTGAAAGACTGGGACTGTTGTGTGTTCTCACAGGGCCAAAGCAATGAAGACTCGACTGGGATGCTTATCACACAAATCCGACTCCTACAGCGACTTCAGTGCTTTCCTCCCCAATAAACATGAGAAGCCAATCAGGTGTTTGAAGTAAGTATTGCTACTGGGGAGCATGGGAAAAGAAATCAAATGGTCCATCCAATTTTTTTTTAAAGCATTCAGGAAAATGTTTCTGCCAAACTGCAGGAAGAAACAAACATCCTTTATACTGCTAGATCATGCAACGCTGTATACATCATCGCATTATTGTTTGCAAACAGAGTGGGAAAGTGCTTGGCAGATACTTCAATAGTGCCTCTTTAGAAGTGACTCAATCTCAGTCATTTATAGTTCTTCATTAGCTACTTGTAATTTATTACAGTAAAGCTGGTTACTTTAGATCAATGCTGATGACTTGTCATTAGCTTTAAGTAGTAGGAAGTATTAAACTCACTTTCTTGTCTAAACTGTGACAATGCTGGGATCTGCTGGATTAATTACTGAGTGATGTGGGTGCAAGCCAGGTTAATAGAATTGAGGTTCAGGGCAGCTGAGACCTGGTGAAATGGCAGCACTTGTTCTGAGGTTCTGGGGCAATGAGACAACACACATTTTCTGACTTGAAGCAGAGATTTAATTTCTAAAAATATTTTTTTGGTGGGGTTGGTTTGGTGGCTGATAAAGGGCAAACTGTTTTTATAATGAAAATACAGGCAAACAAATTTTGGAAAATGTTAAAATCTGATTTTGCCGATTGGATCTTTATTTTTGCTGTTTCATCAATCATTATTTATAAGCTGAAAGGCAGATTG
Source organism: Narcine bancroftii (assembly GCF_036971445.1). Classification (NCBI taxonomy): domain Eukaryota; kingdom Metazoa; phylum Chordata; class Chondrichthyes; order Torpediniformes; family Narcinidae; genus Narcine; species Narcine bancroftii. The sequence goes on along the minus strand of NC_091473.1, from coordinate 71,835,363 downwards.
ATTCCAAGATGAGTAAATTAGATCTCATTTTTTTGCTTTCAGCAGGCCATAGCAGATGTGCAGACAGCAATAATATACAGTAATTCACAGTCATTAGCCCTTTTAGCTAAAACAGCGCATCTCCATCTGGCAGACCACACACATAACAATGTATTTTGAGACATAGTGGGCTATTGCTGACTCGGCTTTAGTGGGAAAGGGCACTGGAGGACTACCATAGGTGGACACATAGAACTCTATCACTTCATGAAGGCAGGCTGTGAGGAAGAGGGAAGAAGTAAAACAGGACAAGATGATATTACTGAGGTACTGGCAGTCACCTAACATCCAATTATAACCTTCTCTGAGTGGTCCTTTCATCAAGCTCAGGTCCTGAGCAAGGCAATGAATGGGCAATATTGTCACCCACTTCCTGATTGAATGTCCACTGGCATTAATGATACATAGAGAAATAAAGTTTGTTCAAGTTTATTTTAGTTACATGAACCAAGATGCAGCAATAGATGTTGTTTTGTGAGCAGACCAGTAAAACAACAAGACACAGTAGAGTTATCAGTTAATATGGACCAAAGGCGGCAACATTATTTAACTATTTTGAGTTTGATAAAAGTGGGGAAAAACTGCCATTGAATATGATGGCGTGTGACCTCACATTTGTGAATCTTATTCCTGATTGGAGGGGGTAAATAGAATGTGGTCAGGATGGGGTGAGTCTTTTAATATGTTGGCTGTTTTTGCAAGGCAGCAGAACGTATAGATGGAACACACTGACATGTACACAGACGTATAAACACACATACACACACGCGCGTGCACAGATCCTGAGGGTTCGCGAAAGAATGGAAGCAGGGAAGAGCTTTCTCTTGTGGGAGAATCTAGAACTGTGGAGGACCATTGTTTCACAAAAAAAATGGCTGCTCATTTAAGACAGAGATAATATGAATTTTAGTTCTCCTGGAGAGGTTGTGAGTTTTTGGATCTCTTTTCCTCAAAGGCTAATAGAGATATTTTGAAGGAGTTGTTGGTCGATTCTCAAAACACATGGGGCTGAAAGGTGTACACAGACAGATGTGAAATGCAGATTCTTGATGTGCTTCAATGATGGAGCAGGCTCAAAGGGCCGAGAGGTCTGATCCATATGGCCAGATCAATTGTACAATAAAAAAACATTGTGAAAAGGAACTGATGGGATGAAATGATCTTTCTTTCCCATCTCTTTATTGTTTTTTTTTGAGAAAAATGATATCAGGGAAATAATGTTAACTAAAAATAAAATAAAATGATAGATAGTAAACAATGGTAAACACGACACATATGATCCATGTTACTGATTAAAAAAGAAAGAAAAACATTTATTGCTAGTCTAATTTCTAAGCCCAACCTTTTAAATGAGCAAAGTCAGGCATCAACTACTGATTTTGATGCTAATAAGTTCAAAAAAAGGAAAATAAAAAGAAATTAAATTAACACAGACCAAAAATAATTGATCTATAAATTTTGAGAATAATTGAAAAAAGGAACCCCAGAGAGAAAAAAAAAATTAGTCCTCATTTTAGTAGTTGAGCACCTAATTTTCTCCAAAGAGAAGGATGCCATCAAATCCAATTACTATTGTGTATGTGTGGGAGGGACACGATCTTTCCACCACAGCAAAATGAGTCTTCCAGCAATCAGGGAAACAAAAGCAGCCACATGGAATTGAGATGGAGTCAAAATTAAGTCTGTTGGTCCACTCATTCCAAAAATAGCAATAAAAGGGCTCAGGGTCAGATTTATATCAAGATTTAAAGATAGTGTACTAAATACCTCTTTCCAGTAGTTACAAAAGGAGGGACATAACAGAACATATGATATAAAGTACCTTCCTGAGTTGTACACTTATCACATTTAGATGAGATATTGGGGTAAAATTTAGCTTTGGAATCGTGAGCCCTATGGACTACTTTAAATTGTAATAAAGAATGTCTAGCACAGAGAGATGATGAATGTACATTTTTCAAAATATTATCTCATGTATCTTCAGCAAACAATTGTTGAAAGTCATGTTCCCAAACTTTCTTAATGTTAGATAAGGAACTATCACTGAATCTTAAAAGTAGTTCATAAAGGGCTGAAAGCAGTCCTATCTGATTAGGTCTAAAATTATAGACTTACCAGATAAGATGAAAACTTAAATCTTGTGGAAGCCTCAACGTTAAGGAATTTAAGAAGCTCCTAATCTGTAAATAACAAAAAAAAATGATGATTATGTCATTTAAATTTGGAAGACAATTGCTCAAAATAGGCAAAATTTTGGTCTATATATATGGCCAAGAAATATTGAATACACAACCTGGACCATTGAGTATATCCAGTGTCTTGGAATAAAGGTTAAAAAAAAGGAATTATGAAATATTGGAATAATCAATAAAAATGTATGATAATCAAAGTGTTTTCTAAATTGGAACCAAATATGCAAAAAATATCTAACTACCAAGTTATTTGTTTATTTGGATAATGAAAAAGGCAAATGTGCTCAAGTATTGAGATAAAAGAGTATCTTTTAATGTATCCATCTTGAGGCACCTGAATATTCATTATGATATATCCAAATGTTCATTGCCCAGTAATAAAGTCTCAAATTAGGTAATGCAAAGCCCTTATTCCTTTTAGTATATTGAAGCAAAAATTTTCAAACAGGGATGCTTCTTTTTCCATATAAAAAAGAAAATAAGTGAATCTAACGAATCAAAAGAAAAGATTGAGGACCAAATACTGTATTGGGACAGCTTGAAAAACATACAAAAACGTTGGCAGAATATTCATCTTAATAATATTAACCCTCCCTATTAAAGTCATCGAAAGAGGAGACCATTGAGATAAGGACTTCTTTATACATGATTCAATAAAGTAAGTAAGTAAATAATATTAATAGCTAGATAATTAAATTGATTTTTAACAATTTTAAAAGGGATAGAAAAGTCAAAAGAGTGGGAAGAATCCAAAGGGAATAATTCACTCATCTGCAAATTCAATTTGTAACTGAGAATTGACCAAATTGATTGAGAAGTGATAAGATCTTTAGAATTGAACAATCAGGACTGGATATATGTAGTAGAAGATCATCGGCATAAAGAGATATTTTATGGATAGTCCCAGCTCCAGAGATTCCTGAAATAAGCTCCAGAGATTCCTGAAATATATGCTGATTGCTGAAAAGCCAACCCTAATGACTCCAAAGCCAAACTAAGTAAGAGTGGACCTAGAGAACAACCCTGTCTGGTCCCCTAAAATAGTTTAAGAGATTTAGAATTAATTAAATTAGAAAAAATTGAACTCAAGAGAGACAATACATTCAGAGGACGAGATAAGTCAACGAACATTGAATTGTAAATAATGTCCTTTCATAAATCCATTCTCATCCTCAGAAATAATGAGAGGCATTATATTTTGTAACCTAGAAGCTAGGATTTTAGATAAAATCTTAGCATCAAAGTTTTAAAAAGAAATTAGTCTATAAGAGCAACAGTCTAAGAGATCCTTATTCTTTTTTAAAATAAGTGAAATAGTAGCTTCATAAAATATTTGCGGCAATTGTCCATTATTTTAAGATTGAGTAAAAACTGAATCCAAATAAGCTGTTAATAAATAAGAAAAGGATTTATAAAACCACTGAGAAACCATCTGGACCAGGACTTTAACCAGACTGTGAAGAGTTAATGGCCTGCAATCTCCTGCTGTGAGATAGGCTACTCCAATTTAACTTCCATACTGAAGCTCATTCTTGAGCAAGATCATATCTATATAATTTAGAATAAAACTGATAAAAAATATCATTTATTTCAATATGATTGCTAGTAATTTTACCATCAGCTGTACGGATCTCAGCAATAAGGTGTTTAGAAATCTGTCTTTTTATTTGGCTCGTAATAAGTTTACCAACCTTATCCCCATGGACAAATATTTAGATATAGATTTTAATAACTGGGCTTGTACAGAGTAAGTAAGTAATAAATCATATCTAGTTTTGAGTTCAACCCCCTTTCTAAAAAGCTCGTGTGTCGGGGTTGTAGCATATTGTTGGTCAATAAGTTTTAATTTAGAAGCCAAATCTTCTATCTCAGAGTTTGCCTTCCTTCTAAGATTAGCAGTAAAGGAAATTATTTGGTCTCTAATAAAAGCTTTAAAGGCATCCCAGACTATTCAGTCAGAAACCTCTGAAGAGGTATTTTTATTTTAAGAAAGCCAATTTGATCTTTCATAAAATCCAAAAAAAAATCAGAGTCCAATAATAAAAGAGGACTACATCACCATTGTCTTGTAGTCTTGGGAGAGTCTGGGATATTAAAAGATTAAACCACTAGGAAGTGGTCAGAAATTATTATACTTTCATAATTACAAGAATCAACAGTAGGGATTAATTGTTTATCCATGAGAAAGTAATCAATACATGTCAGTATGGTGAACTTTAGAAAAAAAGGAAAATTCTTTATCATCAGGGTTTTTAAAAATCTCCACACGTCAATAATACCAGATTGTAACATAAAGGTATTAATAAGTACAGCTGACTTATTTAAACTAGTTGTTTTGTGAGACGAATGGTCGAGTATTGGATCAAGCCAACAATTGAAGTTGCTGGCGATGACCAAAGAGTATGTACTATATTTAAATCTAGTAACGAAGAGAAAATACGCTCAAAACATTGAGTGTCATCTGTATTAGGAGCTTAGATATTAACAAAGACATATAGCTTGTTATATGATTTACCAGATAAAACAACAAATTAACCGCTGGTATCACTAATTAACTTATGTTTAATAAAAGGTAGGGATTTATCCATTAAAATTGAAAATCCCCTGGATTTGGCCATAAAAGCTGCATGGAACTGTTGTTCCTTCCAGAAACTTAAAAAACTTGGAATATCAGACAGGCGAATGTGAATTTCTTGTAAAAAAAAATCTGAGGTTTAAACTTTTTAATATGTGAAAATATCTACCTCTTTTTAACTATTCCATGACAATAGCTTTAAATTTCTAAGCATCTAAAAAACTTAAAAAGTATAATTTTGGAAAGGCGGTGAAAACCAACAAAACCACTCAAAATCACAATGAACTTGATTGACTTGAAATGCTCTTTAATAAGAATGAAACAGATCCATCTATTGAAGTGGATTGGACAGGATATAACAGGAACTGGAGTTGGCCGAATGAGCCCATCAAACCTGCTCCATTATTCAATAGATTAGGTGATCTCCTACTTCAGTGTCCCAGAATATTTCCATAACTTTTGAGTTGTTAATAACTGTATTTCACTGTCAATAAATGCTGGTAGTAACTGGTTCCACACATTAACCTAAACACAGTACACGAAGAGGGTATATGCAGTAGTCAATGACAAGCTCGGAAAATACCTCAGGGAGGGGAAATTAAAAGAGAGATGATGAGGTGAGATGGGATGGGAGGAGGTTCATGTGGAGCATGGGTCTGTTTATGTACTGATGAGCCCTGTGGAGCCTAAGGGTTGATAATACAATACCTTTAGATGTATGAAGGAGGCAACAGGATTTAATGAGATATTATATATTTTAAAAAATCAGCCTCAGTCAGGCTGAAATTTATATATACACACACAGATACTCACACATGCATAGACTGTCTCTCTCTCTCTCTCTCTCTCTCTCTCTCTCTCTCTCTCTCTCTCTCTCTCTCACGTATATATAAAAAATATATATATATATTTATAGATAGATATACATATATGTGTGTGTGTGCGCATGTATGCATGTATGCATGGGTGTCTGTGTGTATATATATATATATATATATATATATATATACACACACATTACACACACACATATACTATATATATGTGTGTGTGTGTTGTTTTATACACGTATATACATATGTCTCAAATGACATGTCAGTATAATAATTGTTATTCTTTGGTGGATCTTCAAAAGGTTGTCAACAGAGGAAGCTGTGCAATGGACTGAATCATTCCGTGTGCTTCTGGATCACAAGTGTAAGTACCCTTAGATCTTTCAGTTTCTGAATTGTGCAAAATGACACAGAGAATGCTGAATCAATCACCCAAAATTGATTTTAACACTCATAACACAGAGCTCATGATAATAATGTTAGATTCAATTTCTGCAAAAAAAAGTTGTTTTTTTTGGTTAGTTTTATTGTCTTTTTGTATGGTGAGTCCCTCTTGGATGTGAAAAGTGATGATGGACAGTTAGTTTTCCTAGTGGGGAGGATCGTGAGACTGCAGGTTGGAATCTGGGGTAAAACAAAATAATTTGGTAAAGGGTCCCAATGTGTCAGGCACCATGTGTGTAGCGAAATGTTGACATTTTGGGATGAGGGCCTTTATTGAGGATAGAGATGGAGCCAATCTGCACAGATTGGCACTGCACTATGCCTACCAGAAGGTGTAGTCAGCTGTCAAGCTCACAATTATCAGTATTTATTTTTCTTAGGCAGTCCCTCCAGATTAAAGGCCTCTTTCCACAGAATGGAAGATGCCCACGTGCGATTTCTTTTAAAGTGGGGTTGTCGTTGCTTACCAGCTGCTACCCAAGCTTAATGAAATAAGGACTTGATGTAATGGCTTTGAAGAGTGGGATCTACTACTTGGACTTAATGCACACTCATACAAGCAATACCATTACAGCCGTGGTGTGTGTGTGTGTGTGTGTGTGTGTGTGTGTGTGTGTGTGTGTGTGTGTGTGTGTGTGTGTGTGTGTGTGTGTGTGTGTGTGTGTGTGTGTGTGTGTGTGTGCGTGCGTGTGTGTGTGGTATTTTTACATGTCTGTGCATTTTTGCTTGTGTCTGTGTGCAAGTTATTGCTTGTGTGTGAGTGTGCTTTCATGTGTATGTTTGTACTCTATGTATACATGTGTGTACATGTCTGAATGTATATGTGTGTGTTTTTGCATGTGTTTACATTTGTGTATATTTATGTATGTGTGTGTGTGCGTGCGCGAGCATGCATGGGTGCACATGTGCATTTGTGGGTGTGCATGTGTGAGTGTATATGTGTGTACTTGTGCATGTGTTTGTGTGTGTGTGTGTATGCATGTGTGAGTGTGTGTGAATGTGTGTACATGTGTGGATCTGTGCGTCTGTGTGTGTGTGTCTGTACATGCATCTGTGTGTGCACATGTGTTTGTGTATGTAAATTCAAGCTTGGAAAACATCTGCAGCTGCTGTAATCAGAAAAAAAAATATGTTTATTTCACCCCATTCCTTCCACAAACTGCTTTAAAAACTGTAAACCTTTCACTCTTCCCCAATTTAAAGGTCACTGGCTCCCATTTTCATTGGTTTCTCTTTCCACATATGCTGTTTGACTGTTTTTTTTTAATTTATATTTACAGCACAGTGGCTGCCAATTCTGGCATTTAAATCCATTCCTCCTCATTTAAACCAAATTAACCTACAGTCTCATATGTTTTGGAGGGTGGGGGTATACCAGAACATCCGTGCAGACACAAAGAGAATGTTCAAACTCCTTACAGACATCCAGTGCCAGATTCGAACTCCAGTCACTGGCGCTGTAGTAATGTTGTGCTTTCAATCCTTCCAGCATTTTTATTCTTGTTTCAGATTTCAGCATCTGCAGTTTTTTTTTTTGTTTTCCATCCCTGAAACAGTGCCTGTCACCTCTTCCGTTAGGTTTCATCTGAGTGTAGCTCCTCTTTGACATTGTGCTGGGATGGTTTACTGGACTTTCTGCTCAGATGTTGAGGACAACCTTCTAGCAGTGTTGAGGTGCCCACATAGTCAATCTTAACCTCTGGGCTTGATTCTGATGCTGCTATTGTTGATGTGCCTATTGATTACTGACTAATGGGAGGCATGGGTAGCATAATGCTTAGCACAACGGTATTACAGTGCCAGTGACCCAGGTTCGAATCTGGTGCTGTCTGTAAGAAGTTTGTACATTCTCCATGTCTGCATGGGATTCCTCCATATGCTTTGGTTTCCTCCCACCCTTCAAAATATGAGGGGGTTGTAGGTTCATTGGTGCAGTTGCGTGGCACAGTCTCATGGGCGGAACAGACTGTTATTGGGCTCCGGCACTGATAGTGCCGGAGGATTGGCGCATTGCACATGTGGTTCCGTTATTTAAAAAGGGTTCAAGGAGGAAGCCTGGCAACTATCGGCCTGTAAGTTTGACATCTGTGGTAGGTAAATTAATGGAGAAAATTCTTAGAGATAGTACTTATAAACATCTGGATAGACAGGGTCTGATCAGGAGCACTCAACATGGATTTGTGGGAGGAAGGTCATGTTTGACCAATCTGATTGAATTTTTCGAAGAGGTGACTAGGAATGTGGATGAGGGTAGCACAGTGGATGTTGTCTATATGGACTTCAGTAAGGCCTTCGATAAGGTACCACATGGAAGGTTAGTTAGGAAGGTGCAGTCTTTAGGTATAAATTTTAAGATAGTCAAATGGATTGAACATTGGCTGAAAGGGAGAGGCCAGAGAGTGGTAGTGGATAATTGTCTGTCAGGTTGGAGGCCGGTGACCAGTGGTGTGCCTCAAGGATCTGTATTGGGCCCATTGTTGTTTGTTATATACATTAATGATCTAGATGATGGGGTGGTGAATTGGATTAGTAAATATGCAGACGATACTAAGATAGGTGGAATAGTGGATAATGAAGAAGGTTTTCAAGGATTGCAGAGGGATTTGGGCTGCTTAGAAAAGTGGGCTGAAAAATGGCAGATGGAATTTAATGCTGATAAGTGTGAGGTGCTTCATTTTGGTAAGAAGAATCAGAATAGGACATACATGGTAAATGGGAGAGCATTGAGGAATACAGAAGAGCAGAAAGATTTAGGAGTGACGGTACATCGTTCCCTGAAGGTAGAAACTCACGTGAATAGGGTGGTGAAGAAGGCTTTTAGTATGCTGGCCTTTATCAATCATTGCATGAAATATAGGAGTTGGGAGGTGATGTTGAGATTGTATAAGACGTTGGTGCGGCCTAATTTGGAGTTCTGTGTGCAGTTCTGGTCGCCTAATTATAGGAAGGATATAAACAGAGTGGAGAGAGTGCAGAGAAGGTTTACCAGAATGTTACCTGGGTTTAAGCATCTAGAATATAGGGAGAGATTGGACAGATTAGGTCTTTATTCTTTGGAGCATAGAAGGTTGAGAGGGGATTTGATAGAAGTATTTAAGATTATGAAAGGGATAGACAGAGTGGATGTGGATAGACTATTTCCGTTAAGAGGAGGAAAGATTAAAACAAGAGGACATGAGTTAAGAATTAAGGGGCAGAGGTTTAGAGGTAACATGAGGGGGAACTTCTTTACTCAGAGAGTGGTAGCCGTGTGGAATGATCTTCCGGGAGAAATAGTGGCGGCGGAGTCAATTGTATTATTTAAGAAAAGGTTGGACAGGTATATGGATGAGAAGAAGATGGAGGGTTATGGGCATTGTGCAGGGAGGTGGGACTAGAAAGGGGTGTTTGGTTCGGTGCGGACTAGAAGGGCCTAATGGCCTGTTTCCGTGCTGTAATTGTTATGCTATGTTATGTTAAATGTCTAAATTAAATTTTAAATTTAAGCAGACTCCTTCATCAATAACAAGATAAGAATGGAGAGGTTTACACAGAGAATCAACACCACACCCAATTTCCAAAAAGGAGACCATTCTGTTCTTCCTTTCTGTTCTGGCTATCATATTAATTCCATTCCTTCCCCATAACCCCTGCGATATTTTACCAATCATCCACTATCCTGTAACCTCTGTTTATTTCTCTTCCTCCAGTTATTTGTCAATTAATTTTCAAACTGGATTTTATAATTTCCCCCTAGCCAATCAAAACTGTTCTGCCCTTTCCAAATAAGCAAGCACACTGGGAGTGGAGAGGGATAGCTCTTCAACGGTGGGAATGAAGATCCGCCTTTCTCTCATTCTCCAATCCTTTCTCCACCATTGGAGAGAAATTCTTTCTGATACGTGCATGAAGAGACACTCAGCTTTAATGAAGTCGTAGAATCTTGAAATAATCTTGCAAATTGAATGAAAAATAAATATTTAAACAGTACAATGGATTTTCCTCAAAAAAATTATGGTGTGTAAAGTTGTATGCCATATTTATAGAGTGTGACATAGTGACCCCAAAAAGTAAATGATAACTAATTCCTTCACATTCAAAGCCTGAAGGCATGAATGTGACAGGAGTACACATGCACATAGCTCAAAAATGGTTCGGTTCAGTTCCAAACAACTCAAAACCAGCTGGTTTTTGTAAACAAGAGGCAGAGTTGGCACATCATGGCAATAAGCATTCATTGTGGCCCGTCTCGTTGCTTTGGACTCCTAGAACTGGTCAGAAACAAGATCAAGCCACAGTCATATTATCAGGGAGCATGAGAAAAGATCTCTAATCATGAGTCCTGTCATGTTTGTTATAAGTGCATCTTCTCAAGCACCGTAAACGGTTGCCACGTGATGATACCGAGTCGATATTTCAACAACCCCAGTCACAAGAACTATCAGGTATTGGAGCAAACATTTTCTGCATGTTCACCATCTCAAGGAGAAATGAGTTCAAAGCTTTGGGCTTCAAATTCAACGGAGTGGCAAAATCACCTGGGAGTCAATCAAGGACATGGTTTCCATACAGTGGTCAGGGAAAAGGCTCTTAATCAGATTGTCTGAATGAGGTAATGGTGAAAAGATTTGTGTGTTGTTCTGAGGTTTGAAAAGATGACGATTGTTGTGATGGAACAATGGCTGCATCTAATATTTGTATCGTCATCTAAGTCAAAAATGATCAAATGAAGATGTGTTCCTCCTCATTCAAAGAACTTATTCACTGTTGATTAGGACTCTGAACCCATCACTCAACACTAATTGTTGGCAGTAACCCCATGGATTCACATATACTTTCCAAACTTTATGTCCACCTGCATGCGATACTTTCTCTCTACTTCCCACCTGCTCTTGTTGCTGGTTCGATCTCGTCTACCTCACCAGTTGAGGCAACAAGAAATGTTGTTCCCAAAAATTCCTCCCATTTGTTTGCACTTAATTTTCAACATTTCACCAAAACCAAGGAGCTGATTTTGAACTGCAGGAAGGGAAAACCAGAGGTGCATGATCCAGTGATCATTAGGGGATCACAGGTAGAGAGGGTGAGGAAATTTAAGTTCTTGGGAGTCACTCAGAAGACCTTTCATAGACCCTGTACAATAATCGCATTGTGAAGAAAGCATGTCAGCGCCTCTACTTCCTCAGGAGTTTACGAAGATTTGGAATGACATCAGAAACCCTGGCAAATTTATATAGATGTGTGGTATGAGCATAAAGCCCTGCAAAAGGTAGTGGGCATAGCCCAGGTCATCACAGGCAAAGCCATCCCCACCATCTAGAAAATGTTAGAGAGCGACAGCCATCATCAAGGACCCAGCACACACTCTGCTTTCGCTGCTACCATCAGGAAAGAGGTATAGGTGCCACAAGACTCGTATCGCCAGGTTCAGGAACAGCTGCTACCCCTCCACCATCAGACTCCTCAACAACAAACTCAATCAAGGTCTCATTTAAGGACTCTTATTTGTGCACTTCACTGATTTTTTTTTTTAAATTCCCTCTGTATTGCACAGTTTGTTTACATTTGTTATCTGTTTACAGTCCTTTTATTTGTTTACATGTCGATGCTGTGTACAGTTTTTTTTTGCACCACCAATAAGTGCCTCGGCTGCAGTAAAAGAATCTCAATGTTATATGTGATATCATTTATGTAATCTGAGAATAAATCCAAAATCTGAAATCTGAAAACAAATCTAAAGATAATTTACTTGAGGATTCAAATATAAATTATGTAATTATGAGTGACACAGTTAGCATGGAGGTTAGCGCAATGCTGTTTCAACACCAGCGGCCTGTGTTCAAATCCAGCACTGTCTGTAAGGAGTTTCTATGTTCTCCCTGTAACCTGCAAGGGTTTCTTCCAGTTAATTCCCACCCTCCAAAAATGTACGAAGTTTGTAGATTAATTGGTGAAGTTGGGTGACATGCTCGTGGGCCAAAGGGGCCTGTTACAATACTGTTATTCTAATTTTTTTTAAACTAAAATTAAATTAATTGCAGATGCATATATTCTAACTCATAGATGCTTAAGTTGGTTTATAGATTTCCCTAAATTTAAAATTATGTTCCCCCCTTAGCTTTCCTGTAGTGTAGAAGCACAAGGGGACCTAAGAGAGGTTTATAAAGTCATGAGAGGCATAGATAAGGTAAAAATCATTCACTTTTCATTAAAGGTGAAAGGGGAAAGATTTAAAACAGGGGATGGAAGAAGCTGTTGGAGGAAGTGGTAGAAGCGAGGACAATTGTAACATGCAAAAAACATTTAGACAGGTATATAGATAGGAAAGGATGTGAGCTAAATGCAGGGAAATGGGGCTGGTTAACACAAAAATGCTGGACAAAGTCAATAAGTTATGCATCTTTATGTAGCAAAGATAAAGATATATAACCAATGTTTCGAGCCTGAGTCCTTCATCGAGGTATGAGCAGGCTCCTGAACAAAATGCTGGGGGGAGGGGCAGGGGGAGCAGGCAAGAGGTCATAAGTGGGATGGGATTGCACAAGAGAAAGAAGTTGAACAGTGATAGAAGACAGGATAGCTCTCTGAATGGAGAGGGAAGGGGTAGAGAGCTGGAGGAAAGGAGAGAAGAATGGGGAAGAAAGGGATAATGAGGAGTAGCCTAATAAAGCGAGAGAAGACAATGCAAATGCCAACTGGTTAGAGTGTGCCCAGATGGAATATTACGTGTTGCTCTGACAATTTACAAGTGGCTTTCGCTTGGCTGTGCATGAGGGGATGGTTAGTGCAGGAGCATGGAATTAAAATGGTTGACCACTGGACTATTGATACAGACAGAGTGAAGGTGATCAGCAAAATAATCTCCCAGTCTGTGTCCAATCAAATAGCTTAGTTAGCATGGAAAAGATGGGCCAAATATATGATGTAAAAAATCTATGTGTTTATTTAATCAAAACAGTTGAGATAGAATTTCCTTTGAAATAAAGGGAACAATTGATCACCTACTGAGTAAAGGGACAAAACGGAAATATTTTCCATTTTTATCTCAACTATCACAAAACTAACAGAAATGTCAGTGGGTACTTTTATATTTACAAAAAAGGTGACCTCTCAGTCCTCCATGTCATCTCACAGGGTCATCTTCACCTCCCCCCGCCTTAATTATTCCTGTAACCTATTCTCCCCATATTCCCATCAATCCCACCCACCCCCCCACCCCCCAGACTCTCACTCATCTCCACACTGGGGTCATGCTACTGTTCCAACTAACCTATCCACCGGTGATACTCAGCAGGTCAGGCATTGAGAGGCAGAGTTAAAGTTTCAGAAAAATGGCCTTTAAACATGTTTGATTAAAGTTGCAGAGTTGGAAGGTCATGGGAATAATTATGATCAAGTGGGCGCTGCCAAGCCAAAGCCACCTGTAAATTAGAGGAGCAACACCTAATATTCCATCTGGGCACCCTTCAACTGAACATTAACATTGACTTCCCCAGTTTCTGTTAGGCCACTCCCTGCTCTCCCTCTCTTGCCCATCCTTCTGTCTCCTTTCCTCTAGCTCTCCACCCCTTCCCTCTCCATTCAGAGAGCTCTCTCCTCTCCTATCAGTTCTCAGCATTATGCCATTCCACCCATATCCACTTACCATCTCTTGCCTGCGGCCCTGTGCTCCTCCTGCTGGCCCTCCCCCCAAAGTTTTATTCAGGTTCAGATGAAGGAATTGCTTTTGGTGCCATCCAATTTAGACTTTCTGAAACTGTGAGGTACAGATCACAACAGTCACTGCAAACCTGAAAGAAAATAAGAAATAAGCAGCAGGTCAGGCAGCATCCCTGAAGAGAGAAAAATTAAGTTAATGCTGTTGATGGGTGACCTTGGCAGACACTGCCTGTTGGTCATATAACCATATATCCATATAACCATTTAGCCATATAACCATTTACGGAGTGGAAACAGGCCAGATTGACCTTTCGAGTCCGCACCAGTTCACTAGAACAACTCCACTAGCTCAAACCTCCCGCTCTCCGCCAATAACACTCCAACCCCCTCTCCTCCACATACACATCCAACCTTCTCTTAAATTTGTGAATAAGATTCCTGGAATTGGCCTTGTGGAGTCTCTCATGCATGGGTCTGTATCATTGTAGCTATTAAAGTTGGAAAAGAAGAACATAAAATTAATTTATTTGCAGATGATGTATTCATTTACATGACAGATCCAATAAACTCTTTAAGACATTTATCGGTAAGATAGATCTGATATAGTTCATAAAGCCCCCATTGGATTTTTACTTCTATCGGGAGCACAGTGGGCTATGAACAACATTTCTTGCTATTTTCAGAGTATATCTTTCCCCTGGTTTATAATTCTTTGTGTGAATCATTTTTTCACTCCTGTCCAAGTTAGTAACAGGAAACACTGTGGGAGTGGGACGCTGTTTCATAGCTGGTAAAGTCCAACAACTGGTGAAACATTTACATGATTGAAGCTCTCTGGAAGGCAGGTTTCCAATTACTGCAGGTAACTTTCAGTTCAAGATCTTTCACCCCATCTTCCTCATTCGTGCACAGTGTCACGCCCATCAATGATGGAGGGAGGAAAGTTGGTTTTAAAATTAGGCAAATTGTTTATGTCAGAGCCAAGTCTGAAACCACCTTTTATTGAACCAAGTGAGATGCAGGACTGGTCACGGTGGCTGCTGGGGAGCACATGCAGATAGCCTTGCCCACAAGGAATCTTTTGAGTCCTCATTCTCAACATAGGGTGGCAGTGTCCTAGGATCTCCTTTCGCCTTGTCTTCCTTAATCATCTGGAGCCTGATTTCTTTCCCGTCTCATTCAGCCTGCATTATTTTCTGCATCCTCTCCCTGTTACTCCCTTGGTTTTTATTCCCTTCATTTTCTCCCTCATCATTAATTTTAGCAAAGATGACTGGCTTGGTTTAGTCTGTCACATGTTTGAGTTTCAAGTGGAACATTTAACCTCTGCCTGGTTCGTGAGTACCCATCCCTTCTCCCATTCTGCTTCTCTTCTGTACACTCTCAGTCTTGACAAAGGAAGGGCTTCAGCCCAAAACACTGGCCATTCTTTTTCTCCCACTGGCACTGCTGACCAGCTGAGTTCCTCCAGCAGATTATGTTTAGCTTCAGGTTCCAGCATCAGTTGTTTCCAACTTACCACATGCTAGGCTTTTCCTGTTGTCAAATGTCATCAATGCTTTTGAAAAAAACATTAAAAGTCAGTAAACAAAGCATAAAAACCCATGAAAGAATTATGAAAACAATTTCAAATCATTAAATAATTGAAAATATTAAAGCAAACATGGGGAACCCACGCAACATTAAATTTCCTTATTCTTAACCTTCTCCCTCACACCAAGGCGAAGGACTAGACTCACTGTCCTATCTCAGACCTAACCCAGTGCCCAGATCCCAATATAAATGATGCAGGAATCGGGCTGTGATCTGCTGCCGGACACCATGTGGAACCCAGTGTCTGAAGGCAGCAGGGATTCACCAGTGGCAGGCAAGTTTGGGATTTCTATGTTTGTAGAGGTGGAGGGGGGAGGGGGAGGTGGTCTCCAACATTCTCACATTAACCAGACCTAAACATATGAGTAGCTCAAAGAAGAACAAATGGCATTTTTAATATGATCAGGCCCATTAGTGGTGGTAGGTTGATCACAAGTTTAAATTAGATCTAAAATTTCTGTCACTTGCAAAATGACCTTGGTGGGGCTGTAGGAATCCACAGAAGCAGGTCATAATAACACTTATATGTTAAGGTATGAACACTCTCAGGCTGGCATCTATTTCCAGAGGCACTTGTCAGGGTTAGGGTGGCAAGCTGGAAACTTTGGACAAAATTGATCCCTTTAAAATGGTTCCTCAAATAGGAATGATATTTCAGGTGATTTTTTTATTTTATTGTTGAGCCGTTTAGATAGCAGTGATTTCAAGCAAAAAGAGAAAAATTATGTTTGAACTGCAGTAACCACTTGATATCCTTGTCCACTGCCAGATGGTTTGGCTGCCTTCAGAGCTTTCCTTCGTTCTGAGTACAGTGATGAGAACATCGAGTTTTGGCTGGCCTGTGAGGATTACAAGAAAACCAAATCACCCACTAAAATGGCTTCAAAGGCGAGGAAGATCTACTCAGAATTTATTGATGTTCAAGCTCCAAGAGAGGCAAGGGTTTGAATTTTTTTTAAGTACACCTTAAACAATCCCTTATCTATCACAGAGCACTGATGGCATAGAGATTACTTAAAGTGGCATGTGAGTGGAAAGAAAAAGGTTGAGAACCACTGGTCTAAATGTATCTTATACATGGTAATTGTATGTGATTTTACCAATTCCTTTGGCAATGCATTCCAATGTCAATCACTTCTGAATGGCGCTGGTCAAAGAGATGACTCTCTGACTGCCTTACGGTAGACAAAAGTTAAAGAATTTCATATATGTTATATTCCAAATGTAGTATTACATGACAATAATGTAACTTTTATCTTTATCGTTACATTTCTTATTTTCAATCAGCCCCCTCTTACATTAAACCAATGCCCTCGTTTTGTTGACAGCCCTATTATGGGAAATAAAATTTGACTACCTACCCTATCAATCATCTTCATTATCTATAATAATTCTAACACCTCTCAGCTCCTTTGCTCCAGGGAAAAAAGAGCCCACCTTGTTTAATGTCTCCCCACATATAAGGTCCTCTAATCCAACCAATGCCCTGATGAGTCTCTTCTGAACTCTCTCCAGTCTCCACAGCCCAAACCACAACCACCACCAGCCTCCAATCTTCCCTCATCACCACCCATAGCCCCTTGCCCTCAGCTTTCTCCACAAATTAAATTCACCCTCTCAATCAGTCCCAACTTTCCTGTCAATTTATTCTCCTTAATCATGATCCATTCCCATTCCACACCTCTTGATCAGTCCAGGTACAATCCTCCCTCATCAACCAATCTACTTTCCCTGTCCTGTGATGGGCCTACAGTCCAACCTTCCCCACTCACTCATTTCCCCCTCTACCCTACCTGGAATATATTTTCTTACCCCAACCACCAATCTCACACTTCCATCCCCCAACAACCAAACACCAAACCTTCCAATTCTCCAACAGTCCCTAATTTCTGCAGACTAACTGCACCAACTTCCTACCTCTAGCCCCAGCTATTCACCTGCCATCTGACCTGGAATGGATCTAGAAGTGATAGATCCCTCTCTCACTGCCACCTCCCAAAATAACTGCAGAGACGTTTCAAATACGCGAAGGCTATAGATCTTACCCATCAGGCATTACTAGAATTTGGAGGAAATGGTTCTTTCCTTGCTCTCCACTTCCAGAAAATAATAGCAAGAACTATTCCCATCCCGACAAAATCCCTTCTTCCTCCAGTGCCAGTACACCTCTGCAAACATCAGTGTAACTGTGAGCTGCTTCTGTTTCTCAGGTGAACATAGACTTTCAAACACGTGAGCTCACCAGGAAGAACCTACTGGAGCCTGACCACGCCTGTTTTAATGATGCCCAAAAGAGAGTCTACAGCCTAATGGAGAGGGATTCATACCCAAGGTTCCTGAGGTCAAAGATCTACTTGGATGTGTTAAACCAGACTCAGAGCAATAGTCAAACACAAAGGAGGTTCAGCTGAGAAACACGGCACAAAGCCAAGTACGTGCACAGAGTTTCTGTCTTGCTCCAGCATCCACACCATCAAAGCCATGAGTTTTACTCTGTTGTTGTAAATTATTGCTGCAGTGAAGATTGGAAAACTTTCCTTTTGGTTTCCCCTTGATCCTGATTTCCAGCCATTGCATGGAATGCATTTTTGTTCAACAACAACATTTACCCAATGGACTGCCCCTTGGTGCTGATCCCCTGTTCCCAACTTACCTTTGCCTCTGTCAACTTGTTTAAAATTGTTTCTCAACCATCAAAAAGCATATTGAAACAATTGTTGCCTGTCCTTAAATCTCCGAACTGTAATGGTGATAGAAGATTAAATGTACAGGGTTTTAGTGCAAATACATTTACATGTTGAAAGTGAAAGCAATAGTCTTAATTCAATGCATTTGTATTTATGATACTCTATGCATTTGTTTTATTAAAGTGCATTTCCATGTGTATATTTATTAGCCAAGCCCTCTTGAACCTGAGTATATTTATTAAACGAGACAATGAATAAAATGTGCTTGTGAGAAATATTGTACATCTTTAATGGAAAATCTTTATTTCCAAAACCTTTGTACCTGACATCTTTACTGCAAAGGAAATATTCCAATTGCTGTTAATTTCATTTGATCTAGATTAAATTATAAAACTACACTAAATAGTTCTTGAATACATTAGGTATCCATGGCTTATTATGCACTCATTATCTCAAAGCCAGTTTTCTGTAGTTTGTTCATTATAAGAAGCCATTTTGTCCTATTAAATGTGTCATCTCACAAAGCAATCTCATTTCCCACTGATTTTCCTTGTAATCTATTCCTTCTCACATTCCCATCAAGTTCCCCCAGATTCAACCACACATCAACACATCACTGGCAATTTTACAGTGGCCCATGAGCCTACTAACCCACACATCTTTGGGAAGTGGGAGGAAAGCAGAGCACCTGGAGTAAACTCACAGGGAGAATGTGCAAACTCCATGCAATCAGTCCTCGAGGTCAGGATTGAACCCTGGTCACTGTGGCTGTGAGACAACAGCTCTACCATCAACATCAATGATTGCCTGGTACTCCAAATAAAGTCACTGGTTCTACTAGTGTAAAATTATAGAATGCCCACTTCCAAAAGATGTCTGATAAACTGCCAAATATTAAGCTTGTCATCAAGTTTGAAGCCCTGGAATTGGGAACTGGAGCAGCAGAGATAGAAAATATGCTATAACAATACTCATTAAAGGTTGATTTTTTTTTTAACTGGAGAGAAGTGTGGTGGAGTTCTCCAAGGGTTGGATCTAGGACCCCTGCTTTAGTTACCATGTTAACTTCCTGTACTTAGGCATACTGTGTGTTTTCTAAATCTGCAGAGAACGCACACTTTGGAGGAATAGTGAACTGCAAAGATAGTGATTGATTTCAAGGAAATATAGACAAGGCTGGTGGAGTCAGAAGATAGGTGTTAGATGAAATTTAATGTAGAGAAACATGAAGTGTTACATTCAGAAAAATAAGGCGCAGCTATATAAATCAGAAGCCAGAAACTTATAAAGGTTATAGAACAGATATGGGAGTACTATATACGTGTATAAATCAGAGGAACGCAAGGCAAGCTTAGAAAGCTTGTATAAAGAAAACTACATGAGAAAGTTGCAATGAAGTTTTATGTTGACCAGAACTGGACTATTGTGTCCACTTCCATGCACCACACTTACTGTAATTTACAAAAGCTTCAGAAAGTAAGCAAGCTCACGGTGCAATCCCACTTCCCACAATTATTCCCCGCAACTGTCTCATATTCCCTAATAATTCTGCCCAGATTCTAACGCCTTCCAATACGTGCCTGCTCCTGATGAGAGTTACCAAAATAATCCTAGGAATGAGTGACTTCAGTCCAAACAGGCTGGGAGAGTCCTTGACAGAGGAAGGTTTGCAAAAGAGCCATTTAAAGTGCTGAAGGCAAATTCTGAATAGATAAATTTCAAGTCAAGTTCAAGGTTATTGTTGCACTTGCCAAGGTACAGTGAGAAAGTTTGTTTTGTCTGTGACAACCCATACACAAAACAGGAATTAACAACACAGTACAAAGTGCAGAGTTACAAAGAGAGAAAAGTGCTAGTAATCTTGGAAGCGAATAAATAGGAGAATAACGCAATTGTCGTGTGTGCAGAGCAGATCTCACTCCAACAGCTCCTGGTTTCTGGATGAAAGATCAGAAGATGAGATGAGAAAACAATATTTTTAAAGCAAGGTTTGCAGTGCAGTTAAACAAGAAAGTGCAGACATTAGGGTCAAGGGCAATGCACAGATGTGCTGAAGAAATTCAGCAGGTCACGTCGCATCCATAGGAAGTAAAGGGTAAACCAAAGTTTGGGGCCTGAGTCCTTCATCAAGGTATGAGCAAAAAGGCAGGCACCTGAATAAAAAGGTGGGTGAGGGGGAGATGAGAGGAGTAAAGAAGAGGCAGAGAGAGGAGCACATGCTAACAGGTAGGAGAGTACAGGTGGATATAGGTGGTTGGGTGAAAGAGAACAAAAGCTGAGAAATGATGGGAGAGGGTAACTCTCTGATAGAAGAGGGAAGGGTGTGAGGAGCTGCAGGAAAGAAGACAGAGGGATAGGGTAAGGCATAGACTTGGGAGAGAGGTTTAACTGAAATTGGAGGTTGATGTTAATGCCATTTGGTTGGAGAACACCCATCAACCTCCAATTTCTGTTAACCACCTCCCCCAAGTCTCTTTCCCGATCCCTCTGTCTCCTATCCTCCAGTTTCTTATTCCTTTCTCCTCACTCTCCTATCAGAGTGCTAACCCCTCCTTAGCACTTCTGAGTATTTTTCTCTTCAACCCTTCCAACTGTATCCACCTATGACCTCTTATCTTTGAGACTGTGCTCCTTTCTCTGCCCTTTCCTCCCTCCTCTCCTCTCATTTCCCCCCCCCCCAACTATTTTATTCGGGTTCCTGCCTGTTTTTGCTTCTATCTGATGCAGGGCCCTGGACCGAAACATTGGCTACCACTTACTTCCCATGAATGCTGCTGAGTTTCTCTCGCATACTTGTGTATTGTATTAAGAGATCCAAGGAACTTTCCTTCTCCTTCTACAGGAAATGGTGTAGATTCTCACAAATATACTCAAACAAGGAGCGAGAAGCTCGGGAAACTTCCAATCTGAAAGAGCACTTCAACCGCACAAAGTGTCACTTCTTCATTACTGGGATGAAAAGACAATGCATTCAGTTTGAATCCCTTGCCTCAGTTTGCAGGCTTGCAGTGTGAGAGCCAATGCAGACCCTCTGAAGGCACCAAATTGTAATGAGCAACTTCATAATGATTAAAAGGCAAGAAGTAAGATGTTTCTTTCATAAAGTAATGAATTCAAGAACAAGCGAACCTTTCAGTTTTGATGTACATCCTAAGAGTCATGCCCCCGACTAGTATTCAACCTATTGATAGAAAGGAGATGGAAATTTCCACTGCTGTTGGGAAGAAGGTGGCAACCAGACATAAGTTTGCAAACAGTGAACTGTTAAAACTGAAAATTAGCAGCTTCATTGTGACACCAAAATAAATTACAATAATCCAATCCCATTACTCATTTTTGGGAAGAAATGGAAATTTCCGTATCCAGAAAGCACTTTATAATTCAACTTTCAGTGTACCCGGTATATAAATAATCCCCCGTTCTTCTTGATTTGCTTGTCTTTCCTTCATTTATACATTAACACTATGTACATATTTTACAAAAACACAATCATTACTCTGTATTTATAGACCAGATAAATGAAACTGTTTTATCATGTGAAAATGATGTTTCCTAGGAGCTTAAAGCTTAAAGACAGTGAAGCTTAAAGTTTAAGGTTAATGAGACAATAAAGCAGCAATTTCAACTGTTTACGTAGCTTTTCTGTCTAGCAAAGCCCCAATTTAAGAGCTGTATTTAAAAGTATCAAATGTGCAAATGTGCAAAAGATGATTTATCTCCCTCCCTGCCCTACCTATGATATACTGAAAATTACATTTCCATTTCAGAACTGATATTGTTTTTCTGTAGTTTTCCACTGAAACATCACTTGCTTTTCATGTGTGTGTGTGTGTGTGTGTGTGTGTGTGTGTGTGTGTGTGTGTGTGTGTGTGTGTGTGTGTGTGTGTGTGCGCGCGCGCGCACGCTCACACATGAGAGGTAGACAGTGTGATCGAGATAGATGGACAAGCATATGTTTTTTACACAGCTGCTGTGTTCCAGGAAATTATTACCATTTTCCCAGAATGCATGCTGTGTAAAAAGATTGGAACAGGAAGTAAGGTCCCATTTCCGTTCCGATATTTTATGTCCAAGACTCCAAGTAAATTTCCCAGAATGCCTAGAGTCTAAAGTTAACTGCAGGCATTCCGTCAACAATGGACTAATGAATAGCACATATCAATAATGTGCATTGAAAGTCCCTCTTCTTTAATTACCGCACTTCCTGTATGCTGTCTGAACTCGCGTAAGGAAATGGAGATTTCAAGATTTGGTCATTTGTGTGTGAACAGCCAATGCCGAGATATTGGACATTCTTCAGACTGGTAAAATCACACAAATTCTATCTAAAAAACATGAGAGTGACAGATAAGTATAGAGGAAGACACAAATAAATATGGACAGGTAAATGAAAAAAGAGATAAATAGATAAACACTGTACATTTAAAATGAGAAATATTTGATCACGATACAAAACAATGTCACTCTAGTTGCAAATGCTGAAAAGTCATTGGACACTGACCATTGTGATCCTGTCATCTGATTTTGCATTACCAATAAGGAATAAATAGATGTAGCCTGAAAGTACGTCGCTCACAGTCAGTCCAACCAAAGTTCAAAGATCAAATTTATTGTCAGAGTACATACATGACATCACATACAACCCTGAGATCCTTTCTCCTGTGAGACAGGCAGAACTTTACTTATTGATGACTAAACTGCACTCAAGAAAGACACGTATACAAGAGAGGGAAATGTAAACAAACTGTGTGATACAGAAAAAATAAATATACAGTAATAAATAATGTGCGAAATAAGATCGTTAAAAGAGTCTGTGATTAAGTTTGTTGTTTAGGAGTTTGCTGATGATGGAGGGGTAGCAGCTGTTCCTGAACCTGGTGGTGCAAGTCTTGTGGCATCTTTCTTGATTGCAGCAGCAAGAACAGAGCACTTCCCATGTGGTGTGGATCCTTGATGATGGTTGCTGCTCTACAACGGCAGCATTCCCTGTAGATTTCCTCAATGATGCTGAGAGTTTTGCCTGTAATGTACTGGGCTATGTCCACTACATTTTACAGGGCTTTCTGCAGAGAGGTATTAGTGCCCCCATACCAGGCCATGATGCAGCCAGTCAGCACACATTGTAAAAGTTTCCAAAATTTCCAATGTTATATAGAACCTCTGCATACTTCTAAGGAAGCAGAGGCACTAACCTGTTTTCTTCATGATGGCATTAGGATCTTGGGTCCAGGAAAAAATTGCTAAGATAGTGACTCCAAAGAACTTAAATTTGCTCACCCTCTCGACTTCTGAACCACAATTATCACTAGATTGTAAACCTTTGGTTTTCCCTTCCTAAAGTCCACAATCAGCTCCTTGGTTTTTGGTGAAATTGAGTGTGAGTTTGTTGTTAGTACACAATTCATCCAAGTTTTTAATCTCCCTCCAGTGTGCTGACTCATCATTCCTTTTTATACAGCCTACTACTGTGGTATTGTCACCAAATTTGTAGATGGTGTTATTGACATACCAAGCCACACAATTGTAGGTGTAAAGCCAGTAGAGCAGGGACTAAGTACAGAGCTTTATGGTGCTCCGGTACTGATGGAGATTGTGGAGGAGATGTTTTTTTCAATCTGCACTAATTGGGGTCTGGAGCTGAGAAAGTCACAACAACAAATAAGTAACTGGTCTCGCTTTGGGGAGATCCCTGGGATTGAAGTTTTGGTGAATTAGAAGAGGTTACTAAGAGTAGAAAGTGGACAGTTCCAATTTTTCCTGTGACAATGTGGGTTTCCCCTCAATGCTCCTATTTCCTTCCTTATCCCAAAGACAATCAGGTTGCCCACCGTAAATTACACGCAGTGTAGGCTGGAAAAAGGAGGATTGTGTGAAGGGGGAGGATTTGATGGACATAAGAGAGAAAATAGGTTACAAGCAAAAAGGTGGGGGATGAATTTGAACTGTGAGCTGGTATACACTCAATCGGTCAAATGCCCCCCTTCGTAGAAATATGAAGCAGAGGGAAGCAGAGAGGGAGATTAAAACTAGGGTCAGAATTTTATAGCTGAATCGTTGCTCTTGCAGGAACCAACAAAGGTCAGTCAACATGGGATAATGGATGGTTAAGATAGCTTTCAGTAACTGGATTAAGTGCAATTTTCATTGACGCTACACAATTTAATTGCTGACTTCGTGGAAAATAGTAGTCAAATTGGGTAATGGTGCAAAAAGGGTCAGGAGGAACTGATACAAAGTTAATTAATTAAGACATACAGAATACAATGCCAGAACTGGAGCTCCACAGGAATAATATCAAAGGCAGAGGAGTGTTGGCTGGACTTCACGTGGAGGACTACTCGCAGATCAAGACTTCACAATGAGAAGGTGCAGAACCAAGAAAATTTAAATACCAACAAATTGAGTTGGGAGGGATATGGGAAATTCAACAGGAGTTTAAGTTAATGAGATGTTGAATACATTTAATAGGTCTCCCACTTCTGGAGCAGACTTAACTTACAATACAAAATATAAGATAACACTAGACAATGAAAATTTTGCTTACTGAACATTTTTGGGTGTATTTCATGGATTCTGAGCCGCTGATTATGAAAGGCACCTTAAAATTTTCCTATCACGAACCGTTTTTAGATATAACCTATTTTTGTGATTTCCAGTCATATTTTGTCTTTCAATCATACAAAACCATGATGTGCAACATGTCTTTGAAAATTAATTTTCTGCATTCGCACTTGGACTTCTTCCCTGCTGATCTTGGTGCACTCAGTGATGAACATGGTGAAAGGTTTCACTAGGACATTGCGACCATGAAAAAGCATTATCGTGGCAACTGGAATCCATAAAATGTTGGCCAACTATTGTTGGACACTGACATGAGAGGCATCAGATGCTGAGTACAAATGAAAATCAGCAGCAAAACATTCTTAGGTCAGTTGAACTAACACAATCTGTCAGCGTCATAAATATAATAGATGCAATAAAAGTTAATTTAATGTTTCACCAATTCCCAAAGTGATACAGCAAATTTTAAATTATCTTTGTGTTCAGCTTGATGTTGCCTATCATAATCCTCATTTCTTTTTCAGGAAGCAAATCTTTTGAAAAAATGTGTTGTCCAGTGTAATCACTCACAGCATGCACATTGACCTCAGTTTAAGTTTCATTACCCCAAGAGTGATAGGAATGTGGTACCTGGTACCAGAGGTTGCAGTTTGCAAAGTGACAATAATCCATTCAAGGGAATGTTAGAAATGCACATGAAAGAAAAAGGGAATGTCACTTCTGACATAAGAACAAAATGAAGGGGCCATATGGCCTGTCTGAATGTTCTCGTCCCAAGATGGAACATTTAAAATTAGGATTGCACACTTGCTGTCAACTCCCTTGATTATGTAATGTAATGTTTGTAACTTGTCATGTTGCAATTTGTCTTCTTTATTTGTGGAAACATCAAAATCCCCATGACAACCAAAGAAAAAATTCTAAATGGTGGCTCAAATGGGAAGGCAAGATTAAGATTTGTGTTCTGGGACATCCTGAAAAATGACTTGTCTTGGTAAATCTAGCATCATATTAAAGGACTCATCCCACCTGGGTCATACTCTCTTCTCCCCTCTACCCTCGCCTTTTCTGTTGGGCACAAGCCATGCTTGTATGAATTTTTTAGTGAGTATGATTAGCTGTGCTAATTCTTTTTTTAATATTTTATATTTGTTTTTTATCATAAATATGTTTAGAAAAACTCTCCAATATTAAATATATATATATAATTTTTATTTACAAAAAAACAAACAAAACATCCCTTCCTCACCCCATCCCCCCCCCCCCCCCCTTTCACGGTATAAATCCTTACATCATCAGGACTCACATTTATGTCAATTATCAAAAATTCTATATGGGGAAGTCACTTGCATTTATTCAATAGCAGCATTTATTATTACCCTTTTTATTATTTTTATAGTTATAATTGAGCCTTTATATGATCCAAATATGGCTGCCATATCTTAATAAATATGTCATATTTGTTCTTTAAGTTGTATGAAATTTCTTCCATAGGTATACAACTATTCATCTCAGCAGTCCATCATGCTATATGTCAAGGGGAGTCAGATTTCCAAGTATTTGCAATAAATTTCTTAGCCACTGCTAAGGCTATTTTAACAAATGAAATTTGGAATTTAGTTAGTTTATTACTTATTTCAATTAAGTTGCCCAAAAGGTAAAGCTCTGGTCATCCACGAAGGCCACCCTTGTTATCCTTGTTAATATTTCTGTAATATCCTGACAGAAAGGTCTCACTTTCACTCATGACCACGTAGCATTTCTATCCCACATCTCTGATATTTGAGATTTTGATTTATGCAATTTCTGTGGTGTGAGATATAATTGGTGTAAAAAATTATATTGCACTAATGCATATCTTGCATTTATAATTGATGTCATGCTATACAAACACCAATCAGACCAACATCTTTCCATTATTGCAATACCTAGATCGAACTCCCATCTCTCTCTTGATCTCTGTAATCCTGGTTTCATTCTGGAGAGCATAGTACATTTTAGTTATAAATGTAGGTGTATTCCCCAGCCAAATCATTCGTTCCATTTCACTAATTTCAGGTGGGGCCAAACCTGGCCCCCATATTTCTCATAGGAATGATCTTAGCTGCAAAGAACAAAAGAAAGTCCCATTGGCTACTCCATATTTACTTTTTAATTGTTCAAAAGACACAAGAGATCAATCCTCATAACAATCATCCATATATCCTATTCCTTTATCATTCCATGAATTCATAGACAGTGACGCATTTTTATATCATATTGTTCTTAATGATATACCTGCTTTTTTTTTCCAATACACTCTTTATTTCTTGTCATATTCTAATCATGTATTAATATAGGATTATCCATTTTTTATTATTAACTTAGTATTCCACTTATAAATAAAATACTTTGCTGTTTCTTCTTCTATTGAATTCAATCCTATTCAGGTGCAAGAAGGGGGATTTACTTCTTCAAAAAAGAATGATAAAAAATCTTATTTGTGCTGATAAATAGTAGTTCTTAAAGTCCAGAAGTCTGAATCCTCCCAATTTTTAGTCCCATGTTAGCTTTTTCTAATTAAATTCTCAGCACTTTATTATTTCATAGGAATTGCTCAATGTAATTATTCAATAATTTAAAGAATTTTTTTAGGTAGTGTAATAGGCAACAATTGAAAAGAATACTGTAATCTTGGCATCACCTTCATTTTAATACAATTTACTCTTCCCTCTAAAGTAATTGGCAAGTCTTTCCATTTCTGTAAATCGTTCTCTATTTTTCTAAAAGAGGTGCATAATTAAATTTATAGAAGTTCTATAAATTATTATCCGTCATTATTCCTAAATATTTGATTCCATCTGGCTTTCATTTAAATCTACTACCTTTTTGATAACTTTCATAATCAAATAGTTTCAATGGCATTATCTCACTCTTGTCCATATTTATTTTATAACCTGATATTCTTCAATATTTTTCTAATGTTGTTTGTAATTTTATCAAGGATTCAGCTGGGTCAGACATATATAATAGCACATCATCAACAAATAAACTAATTTTATGTTTTTCTTGTCCAACTATGAAGCCTTTAATATCCAGATCTCTCCGTATAATCTCCACCAGTGGCTCAAAAGTTAGGACATAGACCTCAAGGTGGAAGAATATTTTATTGGGGCTTAAGAATAGTTTGGGAAATAATTAAAAAGTTGGTTTTGTTCTGTTGGTGTGAAAGATGTGTCTTGACAACACTGTCAATGCAACACAATTGTGGTAACTTCCAAGTAAAATCTCTTGGTTCTTTTTATTTTCATGACATATTTTTGCTCTTCTGATATTTCTCCATTGTTTCTCTTATTATGACTGTTGTTGTCCTTGGTTAACATTGTAATTATATTTTTTTTTGACCGTTCTTATTATCATCCATTCCAAATTATCCCATTGGTGATGAGAATTCCAAATTATTTCAACAATCATGTCTCTGTCCATACCCCTTCACTTCTTCAGTTCAGTAGTGAGTGAGACCTGTATCTG
This sequence comes from Narcine bancroftii, assembly GCF_036971445.1. Taxonomy (NCBI): domain Eukaryota; kingdom Metazoa; phylum Chordata; class Chondrichthyes; order Torpediniformes; family Narcinidae; genus Narcine; species Narcine bancroftii. The sequence goes on along the minus strand of NC_091473.1, from coordinate 71,807,291 downwards.
TATGTATCTTTGAGCACTAGTGTATTGATGGGGAGGAGTGGGGGAGACTGAACCAGGTGCCAGCCTGAGAAGGAAACTAAAATCAGGAAAAAATAGAGATCTCAGAAAGTAAAGCATGAGGTTAGGGCAGTTTTGATGCACTCTGCAAGAAAAAAATGTCAGAAAACGCACTAGTGGTTTTTTCATATTTTTTAAATACTTTCTTTGATTGAATAATTACTTTTATTACATTTTTCAATTCTAAGATATAATAAAATATTGATTAATCTGTTTCAGGAGCTCACACTGCTGTATTGATCCGTTTCAGGGAGCTCACGCTGTTGTATATTCAAAATGAGCAGAAGAAGCAAGCAAAAGGTTCATCAATATTCAGTGGAGTTCTTGAAGTTTGGGTTTATACCTGCTGTACACGATGAACGTGCACTTTTTGCCTATTATACCAACAGATTTTGACAAGTGAATCAATGAAAGCAGGCCGTCTTGAAGCTCATTTGAGGGTGAAAGATCCTAACCATGTTAATTTGAAATTACAATATTTTAAATCACTAAAAGATAAGTTTGAAAATAGATCAAAAATCACTTCATTATTTGCTCTCCAAACTACAGCCCTGAATCGTACCCTTGAAGTTCGCTGATAGCAAAACATAGGAAGAATAACATGACTGATTAAGCCCACAATATCATTATTTCTCAAAACAGTTCTGCAAAATTATGACAAAAATGTCCAAGCAATGCCATTGAGTATAGAACTGTCTGCAACACAATGTATGATATGGGTCAAGATGTTGAAAAACAGCTTATTGAGAAATTGAAATCATGAAAGTTCTCAATACAACTGGATGAATCTACCGTACATGACAGTGAGGCTCTGTTATTGGCATACGTGAGATATATTGATCAGGAAGCATTTCAAGAAGAGATGTTGTTTTGTGAATCATTAGAAACAACCTACGGCTCCTAGAACGCTTCCACCAGCGTTGTCTCCACTCCATCCTCAACATTCATTGGAGCGCTATCATCCCTAACGTCGAAGTACTCGAGATGGCAGAGGCCGACTGCATCGAATTCATGCTCCTGAAGATCCAACTGCGCTGGGTGGGTCACGTCTCCAGAATGGAGGACCATCGCCTTCCCAAGATCGTGTTATATGGCGAGCTCTCCACTGGCCACCGTGACAGAGGTGCACCAAAGAAGAGGTACAAGGACTGCTTAAAGAAATCTCTTGGTGCTTGCCACATTGACCACGACCAGTGGGCTGATATTGCCTCAAACCGTGCATCTTGGCACCTCACAGTTCGGCGGGCAGCAACCTCCTTTGAAGAAGACCGCAGAGCCCACCTCACTGACAAAATACAAAGGAGGAAAAACCCAACACCCAACCCCAACCAACCAATTTTCCCCTGCAACTGCTGCAACCGTGTCTGCCTGTCCCGCATCGGACTTGTCAGCCACAAATGAGCCTGCAGCTGACGTGGACATTACCCCTCCATAAATCTTTGTCCGCGAAGCCAAGCCAAAGAGAAGAGAGAGAGAAATAACCACTACTGCAGCTTACTACAGCAAGCTCAAAATTTATTTGATGAAAATGAAAAACCAAAAGGAAACATTGTATCTTGTGCTTCAGATGATGCAGCTGCTATGATGGATAAAAAAAATAGGATGTTTAAAATTAATGAAGGATGAAAATCCAAACATGTTGGTTGTGCATTGTGTTATCCACCAAGAAAAATTAGTTGTCAAGAAAGTTTCCCCGTTCTATATGAAATACTGCATTCTGTGACCATGTGTATCAATGCCATCAAAGCTAATGCCAAATATAAACATCTGTTTAAGCAGTTTTGTGGCACTAAAAGTGTAGAACATGTGAGATTATTGCTTCACACTGAAGTAAGGTGATTGTCAAAGGGAAACTGCTTCAAAAGGTTTATGCAACTGTTTGATCTCCTCAGCGAGTTTTCAAAGGACAAACCTGAAATGAATTTCTTGCTAACAACAGATGGCAAAGCTTATGTGAGTTACCTGATGGACAGTTTTGAGAAATTAACTACATTGAACAAGCAACTCCAAGTAACAAATATGATGCACATTGATGCAAAAACAAAGATATTTGGATTCATGACACTTCTAGAATTATGCCAAAGGAATATATTTCTATTGGTTGAATACGTGTGAGGTAATTAATGCTGCTACAAATGTCCTTGTTGACATTTGAAAATGTTGGTTACCAACTTCAATTATAGATTTTGTGATTTAAAGGCAATGGATTTCCCCTCTTGGTTAATTCAGCCATTGCTGGTGGACTTATCTGAAATTCCAGTGCTATACCAAGAGGAGTTATCTGAGTTGCAACATGATGAATCTGTGAAAACTCTGTTCAAAGTGAAAGGAACCATCATGTGGCTGTCTAATGAGATTGGAAAGGAATACCCAAACTTGACTACTTTAGCAAGGGAACTATTGATACATCTTTCATGGTCTTATTTAGTAGAATGTGGCTTTAGTGCTGTTAATGATTTGCTACAAGCTAAGAGAAACCAACTAGAAATTACAAAATTGTGGAGATTTAAGGTTGAATCAAAAAGTCTGCATCCAGCATTAGGGGCACTGAAGTGATGACAACTGTTGAATGTGTGTTTGATATGGGTGACATATTGAAGTAGTAGTTGAATATGAAATATATGTTTCAGTGTATTCCCAATCTTAATTGCATTGAAATACACTTATAACCATATAACCGTTTACAGCACGGAAACAGGCCATGTCAGCCCTTCGAGTCCACACCCGTTCACTTGAACAATGAAAACTTTTTTTGAATATATAACTTTTTTTACACTAATGTTTTTTTGAAAAATTTAAGTAGGGCCTAGGGCAAAAAAGTTTGAGAACCACTGAGCTAGGATAAAAAGTGCCAGAGACAGAGGACACCCCTGTCTACTCAATCTATTCAAGGGAAGAACCGCTGTCACCTGATTGTTAGTTATAATTTTGGCTTGTGGCTTATGTTCTTAGTTCTTAGTTCTTATCCAGTTTATAAATTTTCTGCCTATTCCAAATTTTTCCAATGTTTTAAATAAGAAAGACCATTCTAATCAAATGAATATTTTTTCTGCATCTAGAGAGATGGTTATACTTTGATTCAACTTTGATTCTGCCATATATATTATGTTAAATTGCCTACTTAGGCTATTTGAAGAAGGTTTTTCTTTAACAAATCCCACCTGATCTGTATGGAGGAGTGATATAGGTCTATATGATGACATTTTTAATGGGTCTCTACCTTTCTTCAGTAGCACTGTGCTTATAGCAGTTGAGAAAGATTCCAGGAGGGTCTGGGTCTCCACTGTGCAGTCCAATGCATCCATCATACGATGTATCATTAAATCTTTAAGTTGTCTGTAGACTTGGGAGGAAATCCATCCTCCTGTGGAGATTTGATAGCTTGTAAAGTATTCAAGGATTTTTCAATTTCTTCTCTTGTGAAAGAGGCATCCAAATCAATTGGATCTCTATCTTCTAATTGTGGAACTTCAACATTTGTTAGTAATCCGTCCATCTCATTTTCATCTCCTAATAATTCTGATTTATATAGTTTCATATAATATTGTCTAAAAATATTATTTATTTCTTTTTGATTATTTGCTATAATATCAACCTCTGTTTTTATTCCTTTTATCATTCTAGATTACTCCTCTGACTTTAACTGCCAAGATAAAACTTTATGTGCCCACTTTCCTAATTCAAAAATATTATAAATTAGGAGAGTGGGTACAAGTTTGAAATATAATACATTACAAACGTATAGCATGATTTTTTAAAATTCTATACATTTGTATAGTGTTATATTTCAATTCTTTATTCTCTAACAGTCTATATTTTTCTTGTGACCCTTTCTCTGATATTCTTTTTCCAATTTTGTTATATCTTTCTCTATACCATCTAATTCTGTAGCATATTCTCTCTTAAGATTTTTTGTATGAAATAATTTGTCTTCTTAGATAAGCTTTAAGCGTATCCCATATTAAAAAGCTATTATCAGTAGAAGAAAGGTTAGTTTCACAGAGTAGTTCTATCTCTCTCTTAATAAACTCACAGAAATTCTTCCTTTTCAACATTGTGGCATTGCAACACTGTCTATATACACTTTCTTGTTTTTCCAATATTTCAATAGTTAAAGTTAATGGTGAATTATCTGATAGAAGTCTTGCCAAATATTCCATTTTTACCACTCTACTTTTTAACTAGGCAGATATTAAAAACAAATCATTTCTTGTATATGAATCATGTACCCTTCAGAAGAATGAATAGTCTCTTTCTACGGGGTTAAGGTGCCTCCATATATCAATCAAACGTTGAATCCTTCATAAATTGTAGTGGTTTTGCAGCTTTTGCCCTTGTCACTGATCTGACTGATTTATCCAGCATTGGATCGAGATGCAAATTGAAATCTCCTCCATCCAGTGTATTTTATTTTCCCTCTGCTGTTTTTAAAGAGATATCTTTTATAAAGTCTTCATCATCATAATTTGGTGCATAGATTCTGCATAAATTTTACAATGTGCCATTACAAATCTTCCGGCTCGTTCAGTCAGTGTCCCTTCTATTATTGATATATTTTTGTTCATTAGAATCACTACACCACTTGTTTTTGAGCCAAATGAAGATGATATTACTTATCCCTGCCATCTTCTTTCTAACATAGCATGTTCCAATTTGGTAAGATGCATTTCTTGTAGAAGGATTATGTCTGTCTTTAATTTTTTTAGTTATGCTAAGACCCGCCTCACTTTCACCATCCCGTTTATCTCATTAACATTAAGACTAGTAAATTTTAACATTCTATCCATATTGATTTTTCAAACAAATATTGTTTAACAATAAAAACTTTTAGATTCTTTAAATAGTACAGTGATCTTTCCCCTTTGAAAAACACATACAATGTCCCTGCCCTGACAGTGGCATAAACAGGAAACCTTGATAGCCCACGAGAAAAGCCCACGGAATCATTTGAAGAAGAACCCTTCCCTTCAGTGCCATCTTTTATAGATTCTCCTCTCCAGGTGCCATTCTCCCCCTTAGAATGGAGTATCCACCTTGCAACTATTTTTTTTTCAAGTTTTCCCTCTTTTCTGAGCTCTCTGTGAACATTTCAATAAAATTTACTTTTCAACAATAAAAATGTTTTTTTTTTAAATTACATCTTTTACTTAGTCCCATTGTAAACATTCTTCTTTGGCAGCCTTAGCCTTTTCGTAAACCTCACAGGAAGTCATCCACTCATTCTTAGTCTTGAAAAATCATCAATTACCTTCCACTACTTCGACCCTCAGAGTTGCAGGGTATATAATCGAATATTTCAAGTTTTTGGAACATACTTGTCTTTCAAACTCCTTCCTTTGCTTAATCAAAGAAGGACCAAAATCTTGGGAAAAATAGCACTTTTTTATGGTCAATCCAGGGTGAACTATTATTTTGCTCAGAGTATTCATATGCTGCTCCCAGAATTGTCTCCCATACCCGGAAACTCAAAAGTCTTACCAGGACCAGTCATGGTCACTGATTGCCGGCTCTCTTGGATTCAAGGGTCCAGTGAGCCCTTTCAATATGCAGTTTTTCTCCGAATTTGTCTTCTCCCAGCACTCACGGGATCCATATTTCAAAGAAGTTTACCGGATCTCTTCCCTCGATTCCTTCTTTCAGTCCAATAATTCAGGAATTATTTTGTCTGCTAACATTCTCCATGATGTCAATCTTGTCTAACAGACCTTGTCTGTCGAACTCCCATTGGTTCACTTCTTTCTCCAAAGCTTTGAGCTTATCTTGTCTTTTTACCAAGTCTGCTTCTTTCATTCTGGTCATTCTTTCAGTTAAGACTCTCATTACATTTTTGACAGCAGCAAATTGGTTCCTCAAGTTTTCCATTTTCTCCAGGATAATATTTAATTCTTGACCTGACTCCCCAGCTCTGCTGGGGTCTGCTGGCCCCAAGACAACTCTTGCGCTGCTCCCATTTGGCTGTTTGCTCAATATTCCTGGGTGAGTAGAAACTTATTCATTTTTTGTTCCTGACTGCTTTGGTTTCTTAGTATTTGTTTTGTCCATTTTTTAGTGAAAAATTCTTAATTTTAAAATATTAACCATCTTTTTGATACTCCACAGAATGCTCGATCAAAACACGTCTGCCTAAATTCTTCGCATGGCCACGACCCCTCCCCCCACCCCCCAACACAGTGCAAATTCTTTAATACAAAATAGAAAATTCCTTTTTGAGTAACCCCAATAAAATGTGGCATTAAAGCATAGCAGTTAGCACAATGCCTTTACAGCGCCAGCAACTTGGGTTGAATCCAGCGCTCTGTAAAGGGTTTGTACATTCTCCCCATGTTGCATGGGTTTCCTCCAGGTGCTCCATTTTCCTCCTATCCTCCAAAAGAAAACATATAGGGATGAAGGTTAATTGGCATATTTGGGCATCACGGGTTTGGGGACCAAAAGGGCCTGTTATGTCTAATTTTTTTTCATCAAAAATGTATCTGCAGTGGAGGCAAACCAATAATAATATCATAGCTATTGTAAATCGACTGTAGATGAGAGGTAGAATCTAAGGAGTTGATAGGGAAGTGGAGAAAATAACATGGGTTGATTGGCACAGATGATTGAGCCAAAAGACCTGTTCCTGCGTTCTATCTCTCTATTGGTTTATTGTTATTGCATGGCCATCAGTGATTGGGGAAAGGAAGTGGGAACACCAAATAAGTCAGAGATGAAACGATGCTGAATTCTAATCTGTTACAGCTTCAACAACACTGTTTAAACATGAAATTCACTTTTCCCTTTAATTTATTAACCTTGGATATATAGTTTGAAATATGTTACACTGATTGAAAACACTGGTCCACTTTCAACCAGCTATAATTATCCAGCAACAATTACTGCAATTTGCTTTATGGTTATTCAGGAGCCAAAGTGAAAACACAGCTTGAACCAACAGACTTACAGTAATTTAACCTATTAATGCACCATGGTTTCATTGTCGCTGAGAATTTTTTTTGGCACATAGATTTAAAAAACTGGTTTTGTGCAACTCCAAAGAAATTATTTTCCCTTCAAATATTAGATACAAGATTTGTTCTAATTATAATAATGAGAGCATTGACATAATGATGTTTTTCAGAGTGAAATCTAATGTGGTAAGATCTAATTTTGATAAAATGGAGATATTCAGTTCAACATGAATACAGTACTGAAAGCTTAAATCTCAGTACTGTTTTGCTTAAAGAGAATGTTTCAAAATTCCAGAGCATTCCAAAAACTTTAAATTACTTTTAGAAGAGGTCTGGTCACTATTTTTTATAGTAGGACATTTGTGATGCAAACCCCATGCCCAGCAGGAATTTCTAAGGAAACAGAAAATCCTCATAGTGCGACTCTTGTTTCTTCTTTGGCTTGGCTTCGCGGATGAAGATTTATGGAGGGGTAATGTCCATGTCAGCTGCAGGCTCGTTTGTGGCTGACAAGTCCGATGCGGGACAGGCAGACACGGTTGCAGCGGTTGCAGGGGAACATTGGTTGGTTGGGGTTGGGTGTTGGGTTTTTCCTCCTTTGTCTTTTGTCAGTGAGGTGGGCTCTGCGGTCTTCTTCAAAGGAGGTTGCTGCCCGCTGAACTGTGAGGCGCCAAGATGCACGGTTTGAGGCTAATTGAGTGATAATTAAGGGCCAGGTCATTAGGGACAACTCTTTGATTTTCTTGTGATACAAAATCTTTTATTTTTCACCCTCAAGTTTAGACCAGAGTTCTGTTTCAGGTTTCAGATTCATGTCTCCACAGTAGGACTTGAACACACAAGCCTTGGACAGAGGGTAACCTTCAGCACTGTCTATGTGGAATTTGAACATCCTCCCTGAGCAAGCATGAGTTTCCTTTGGGAGTTCCAGTTTCTTCTCACCTCCTAAAGGTCATTCAAGTTAGTAGGTTAATCTTCTGCTGGGAATTGCCCCAAGTATGCAGGTGACAGGTAGAATCTGGGGAGAGTTGATGGGAATGAGGAGGTGGAAGGTGGTGAGAAGATAGTGAGTTGCCTCACATTGGCTGAAGGGTCTGTTTCAGTGATGGATTATCTTGTGATTGATTATAACATATTGCCAGAGCAGATGACTAGTTCATTTTTTTAAAAATGTCTTGGAAGTACAGTTTTCCAACATCTGTGGAGGCATAGACTTTAAACTAGCAGGGAAATGGTGCTGTGGATGAGCTAACTACCAGTCGTTCATTTTCAAATATTATATCAAAATCTGATACATCAAATGAGGAGGGATTTGTGGGCAGAAGAAAAATAGTCCCAGCTCTGCTAACCTTGCTTCATAAAACTTATTTTCCAATCCAGGTAACATCCTGATAAATCTCATCTGCACCCTCTCTATAGCTTCCACATCCTTCCTATAATGAGGTGACCAGAATAGAACACAATGCTCTAAGGGTGGTCTCACCAGAGATTTGTAGAATTGTAACATGACCTCTCTACTTTTGAACTCAATCCTCCTATTAATGAAGACCATAGGCCTTCTTAACTATCCTATCAACCTGTGCAGTGTCCTTGAGTGATGTATGGATTTTGACCCCCAAGGTCTCTCTGTTCATCCACATTCTTAAGTAAACAACCATTAACCCTTTACTCAGCATTCAGGTCTGTCCTTCCAAAATACATAACATCACACTTATCCAAATTGAATTTCATCTCCCACTTTTCCTCCCAACTCTGCATCCTGTCCATATCCTTTTGTGACCTTCAACAACCTTCAGCTCCATTCACAACTCCTCCAACTTACATATTATCCACAACCTTACTGACCCAACCTTCCACCTCTCTGCTTTCTACCTGAAAGCCAATTATTTTTTTATCTACACAGCCAAAGTTCCATGGATCTCATGTCTCAAGACTTTCTGAATGAGTGTCTCATGAGTGACCTTGTCAAATGCCTTACTAAAATCTATGTGGACCATATCTACCACTTTAACCTCATCAATTTCTTTTGTTGCCTTCTCAAAAAACACAATTAGGCTCATGAAGCATAACCTTACCTTCACAAAGCCCACACTGACTGTTCTTGAGTAGAATGTACTTCCCCAAATGCTCATAGATCCTATTCTTAAGAATCCTCTCCAATAGTTTGTACACCACTGACGTTAGATTCATAGGTCTATTACTCATTACCTTTTTGTAAACAAGGGGATTACATTTGCCATTCACCAATCTTCTGGCACCATCCGTGCAACCAAAGAGGACTCAAAGATCATAGCTACTGCCCCAGTTATCTCTTCCAACAACAACCTGGGTTATATTGCATCCGGCTCCAGGGAATTATTAATCAATGTTTTTAAGAAGATCCAACACTTACACCTCCTTAATGTCAATACTGACCAGCACACAAATCTGTTCTATTCTGACCTCACACTGATCAAGGTCTTTGTGAATACTGAAGCAATGAATTCATTTAGGACCTCCCCAACATCCCAGGCACAAGTTGCCTTCTTTATCCTTTTGCGGCCCCACTTTCATTCTCTTCATCCTTCTGTTCTTCACATATGCATAGAACGCCTTATGATTCTCTTTAATCTTATATTCCAAGGCCTTTTCATGCCCTCTTCGAGGTCTCCCAAGTCCTTTCTTAAGCTCCTTCCTGGCTACCATAAACCTATCATGAGCCCTTCCTGTTTTCTACTTCCTATATCTAACGTATGCTTCCTTCTTCCTCTTGACTAGATGCCTCATGTATTTCATCAGCCACTGTTCCCTTTTCCTACCAATTTTTCCTTGACCCAGTGGAACAAACCTATCCTGAACCCAGCACAAGTGGGCCCTAAATTTCTTCCACATTACTTCTGCGCTTTTTCCCTTGAACATCTGTTTCCAATTTGTTACCCAGCGCTTGACGTCCTGCTTTGCGGAAACTGCCAAAATGTTTGGCCTGGAAGTCAGCCTGAAGAAAACTGAGGTCCTCCATCAGCCAGCTCCCCACCATGACTACCAGCCCCCCCACATCTCCATCGGGCACACAAAACTCAAAACGGTCAACCAGTTTACCTATCTCGGCTGCACCATTTCATCAGATGCAAGGATCGACAATGAGATAGACAACAGACTCGCCAAGGCAAATAGCGCCTTTGGAAGACTACACAAAAGAGTCTGGAAAAACAACCAACTGAAAAACCTCACAAAGATAAGCGTATACAGAGCCGTTGTCATACCCACACTCCTGTTCGGCTCCGAATCATGGGTCCTCTACCGGCACCACCTACGGCTCCTAGAACGCTTCCACCAGCGTTGTCTCCGCTCCATCCTCAACATCCATTGGAGCGCTCACACCCCTAACGTCGAGGTACTCGAGATGGCAGAGGTCGACAGCATCGAGTCCACGCTGCTGAAGATCCAGCTGCGCTGGATGGGTCACGTCTCCAGAATGGAGGACCATCGCCTTCCCAAGATCGTATTATATGGCGAGCTCTCCACTGGCCACCGTGACAGAGGTGCACCAAAGAAAAGGTACAAGGACTGCCTAAAGAAATCTCTTGGTGCCTGCCACATTGACCACCGCCAGTGGGCTGATAACGCCTCAAACCGTGCATCTTGGCGCCTCACAGTTTGGCGGGCAGCAGCCTCCTTTGAAGAAGACCGCAGAGCCCACCTCACTGACAAAAGGCAAAGGAGGAAAAACCCAACACCCAACCCCAACCAACCAATTTTCCCTTGCAACCGCTGCAATCGTGTCTGCCTGTCCCGCATCGGACTGGTCAGCCACAAACGAGCCTGCAGCTGACGTGGACTTTTTTACCCCCTCCATAAATCTTCGTCCGCGAAGCCAAGCCAAAGAAGAAGACCCATGTGTAATTATCTACTAGCCCTGTAAGTCTTTGGAACTTGGGAGGAAACTGGAGCACCTGAATGAATCCAATTCAGACACAGGAATAATGTGCGGACTCCTTACAGAGAGAGCCAGATTCCAGCCTGAGTTGCTGGTGCTGTAATAGCATTACACTGAAGTTGAAAGTCAGAGAGTGGCGATGGAATGTAGAGGAAAGTGAAGGGTTGTGGGTCAGAGGGTTAATGTGGGGGATAGGGGGGGGAAGAGGGGATGTAGAAGATAGGGGGAAGAGGAATAGGTTGGGGGGATGGGAGGGCAGGGAGGGAGGTGGAGGGTAAGGAGACAGAGTGGGGAGGTTGAGGGTAGGGGAAGTCAGAGGAGGGAGGTGAGGGTAGGGGGTTCAGAGGGGGAAGGTGGAAGGGGAGGGTAGAGTGGTCACTGGAGATTAGGAGAGGAGTTGAAAAGGTCTGATGGATGGGGGCCAGGAAGAAATGGGGAGATCAGAGAGGGAGATAAGGTAGAGTACAGAAAGGTATAGGGGGATAAAGAAGGTTAAGGAGTGGTGGTAGAGGGGATGATGAGCCAGTAGGATCCAGAAGTGAGGTCAGGACCGCGGTGAGTGTCTGCATCATCAGGAACCTCGTGTGGAGAGTTGCTGTTGTCGGGTGCCTCATGGTGAAAGTCGATGTTGGAAGCTCCAGCCCAAGAGCAGTTGGGACCCAGGTGAGAGTCAGTGTTGGATGCTCCGGCCCAAGGGCAGCTGGGGCCCAAGTGAGAGCCAGCGTTGGAAGCTCTGGGCTGAGGGCAGCTGGGGCTCAGGTGAGGGTTGGTGTTGGCAGCAAAGGGCAGCCGGGGCTCAGGTGAGAATCGGCAAAGGAGTAGTTGGGAGCTCTAGAGGGAAGATGGCTGGGGCCTATGCGAGAGTTGGTGGCTGAGGTGTCAGGAGCTCTGGTAGGCGGGTGGCTAGGGCCTAGAGACGAGTCAGCGGCCAAGGCATTGGGAGATCTGGTGGGTGGGCGGGCAGCCGTGACCTAGGTTAGTGTTTGCAGCTAGGGAGTCAGGAGCTCAAGAGGTCGGGCAGCTAGGACTTATGGGGGAGGTCCAGTAAGTGGGTGGCCAGGGCCTTGGCAACAATCAGCAGTCAAGGTGTTTAGAGCTCCGGAGGGTAAGTGGCCAGGGCCTAGGGGCAAGTTGGTGATTGAGGGGTTGTAAGGTCTGAGAAGTAGGGGGCTGAGGCATCGGGGCACTGTTGTTGGTCTGTTTATCCTCCGAGTAAATTAGAAAGATTTTGATGAGCAAATATTGAGGTGTCTGTTGTGCAGATTGCCCAAGCCTCAGGAACATGCAAGAGTGGCATCAATGCTCCTAAACTTCCTTTCTGATCACTGAGACAGGTTATTGGTTACACATTAAGTTCAACTTTCTTATATCTGATTGTTCAAGTACAGCCCAACAAAACAGGGTTTTTTTTAGTTCGGGCACCTGTCATTCATTGATGAAGGGCTGAAGCCTTAAACATTGGTTATGAATTTTTATCTTGGCTACACTGTTTGACCTGCTGAGTTTCTCATGCAACCATGGTGCCTGCAGACGTTCGTGTTTTACTTCGATTTCTCTGGTCCTTTGTGCAAAAATATGCAAACACACATCCAGACAAATGAGACATATGCAAAGCATATACATGTATAAAATAAATAAATATTGTATCATAAATTGTAGAGTCTCAGATTTTTTTTTCAGATTTCAGATTTATTGGCATGCATGATATTACACACCACCCTGAGATTCATTTTCTGTGGGCAAGGCAGAATTACCACTTATTGGTTGTGCAAAAAAAAACAGTAAACAGCATATACAGAGCATATAAACAAATAAAAATATTTAAACAGATAACAAATGTGAACAAACCAACTGTGCAATAGAGAGAATTTTAAAAATCAATAAAGTGCACAAGTAAGAGTCCTTAAATGATTGAGTTTGCCATTGAGGAGTCGGATGGTGGAGGGGTAGCAGCTGTTCCTGAACCTGGTGGTGTGAGTCTTGTGGCACCTATACCTCTTCCCTGATGGTAGCAGTGAGAGCATAGCGTGTCCTGGGTGGTGTGGATCCTTGATCATTGCTGCTGCTCTCCGATGGCTGCATTCACTGTAGATGTTCTCAATAGTGGGGAGGGTTTTGTTTGTGATGTCCTGGGCCGTGTCCGCTACCTTTTGTAGGGCTTTACACTCAGGGGTATCCCCATACCAGACCATGATGCTGCCGGTCTGCACATTTTCCACCATACATCAGTCGAAATTTTCCAGGGTTTCTGGTGTCATACCAAACCTCCACAAACTCCTGAGGAAGTAGAAGCGCTGATGTGCTTTCTTCATGATGCCATTAGTGTCTTTGGTCCAGGAAAAATCCTCCGAGATAGTGACCCCCAAGAACTTAAATTTGCTCACCCTCTCCACCTCTGATCCCCCAATGATCACTGGATTGCACACCTCCGGCTTTCCCTTCATGAAGTGAACAGTTTTGGAGACATTGAATGCAAGGTTGTTGTTGGTGCACCATTCAGCCAAGTTTTCAATCTCCCTCCTGTATACTGACTTATCACCTTCCTTTATACAACTAACTGCAGTTGTATCATCGGCAAATTTGTAGATGGTGTTATTGTGTACGGAGCCACACATTCGTGTAAAGTGAGTAGAGCAGGGGGCTCAAAATGCAGTCCTGTGGTGCTCCGGTACTGATGGAGATTGTGGAGGAGATGTTCTTACCAATTTTCACTGTTTGTGGTCTATAGGTGAGGAAATCCATGATCCAATTACACAGTGGGGTTTTAATTCCAAGTATAATGGAATATTTGGGAGATCATTGGTAAAATTAGAGTAGGTTACATACATACACACATTTTAAAACAGATCTTATTTGAAATACTGAAGAATTCATATTCAGTGGACTTTACAGAAAGGAGAATGCTATGCACATTTTGCAAGTAGGTGCTAATTGAAATGATGTCATAAAATGAATAGACCATTGTTTTGGACTGGAGACACTCTGGCTGTTTGCAGGTATCTACAAGGTGCTCACAGAAATGTACCCCTGGGTTTTGTTTACCTAAAGCAACAGATGGGAGCAGAAGGAGAACTCCTGTTGTTTGGTGAAGAAGGTGGGTGGGGGGGGGGGGATTTGTAAATGAGAGAGTCACATGGGCTTTCTGGCAGTCTCAGCTGGAGAGAAGAGAGAGAGAGAGAGAGGTTAAACAAGCTCTTTTAGCTAATCTATGTGACACTGAAAGCAGCTGAACAGTGGAAGCCAGGAAGCTGGTTGGAACTGAAGAAAAGCTCCAGAGCGGCGGATGGCTGGAAGTGCGATCTGTCTGATGTTTCTCTTGGAATAAAGGGAAACAGAAAGGAACTCTGTGGTAGCCTGAAAGAAAAAGCTTATCATTTGGAGAACCCTAATGGGGCAAGTTTCATCAGCAAGACTTTGAGGTGACTAATGGTGGTACCTCAGTTGTGGAAATCCTGGAACAACAAATCTCTCTCTGCAAACCCTACAAGAACCTTCCTGAGCGGTAAACATTTACCTTTTGAGCACCAAAGCCTTGTGAACTTTATACATGTTAAATTCTGTGCACAGTATAAGAATTGCCTGCAACCAGAGAACTTGGAAGAATGAGAAGTGAGATTGAACTATGAACCAAAGAACTTTTCTTACATTTATATACACATCACATACATATGCACTTAGAATTAGAAGGGGGTTAAGTTGGGTTTAATTAAGTTAATAGAGATAAGTTAAAGTTTGATTCTGTTTTCATGTTTAAACATAATTAAAAACAACTTTTGTTTAAGTAGCCATTTGTCATGGTGAATATCTATTGCTGCTGGGTTTTAGGGTCCTTTGGGCTCGTAACACAAGGTCTTGGAGTTTGCTGATCAGATTTGAGGGGATGATGGTATCAAATGCTGAAATGTAGTCAATAAAGAGCATCGCAATTAATGCATCTTTACTGTCTACATTTTCTAGGACTTATATCAGCAGGTTCATTTCAGTCATTCAGCAGTTTCACTGCCTGTGGGAAGAAGCTATTTCCAGCCTGGTGGTTTTGGCTCTGATATTCCTATAACTTTCCCGATGGGAATAGCTGAAAGATGCTGCTGGTAGGGGTCCTCTGTGTTTTGCGAGCACTCTTCAACTCTTCAAATAACAATCCCGGTATGACATGTCGATTGTGGTGCGGAGGGGAGGGGAGGCGGAGTGACAACCCAGTGCTCCTCTCTGCTGTTCTTATGATCCTGTGGATTGACCTCTAATGCAATGGTTTACAACAACTATACCACTTTGAGATGCAACCAGCCAGGACACAATCAATAGGGTAGGGCTCCTGCATTAAGTTGACGGGATGATGGCCAGCAGCCTGCCTCAATCTTCTCAGGAAGTGCACTCTCTGTTGCGCCTTCCTGACAAGTGAACTCTGAGAAACCTGGTCTCTCCACTTTCTCCACTATTGAGCTATTAATGTGTAGTGGAGGAAGATCGTCCTTGGACCGGTTGAAGTCCACAATCATCTCCTTTGTCTTGTTCATGTTGAGACTCAGGTTATTCTCACACCACATCCTGAGACTTTCCACCTCTTCTGTAAAGTGCGACTCATTGTTGTTAATGATGAGGCCAACTACTGTTACATCATCTGCAAATAAATGACTCTGCTGGAGCTGGATCTGGCATTGCTGTCATGGGTCAGTTACATGAACTGGAGTGGTATGAGCCACATAGGCCTGAGATGCGTCACTGCTCAGCATGAAGATGCTCAGCATTCTGCTACTGACCCCATCACACTGTGGTCTTTCTGTTAGAAAGTTCAGAATCCAGTTACAGATAGGGTTGCTGAGTCCCAGCGAAGACAGGGTAATGATCGCATTAAGCTGAAGTCGATAAACAGCAGTCTGGTATATTGTTAGCTATCAGTATTGTTTTCTGGTGAATGTAGTCATCAAAATGCTGATAGGTGCAGCATTCCACAACCACATAGTTAAGTGAAAACGCAAGTAATAGACTGTTGCAAACCTTCATTCCTTTCTCTAAAAAGTATTGTGTGAGATTCTCCAAAATCAAAAGTTACAGGGTATCTGATTCCCTGTATTATAGAACTTTTAGATTCATATTCCACCTCTCACTCTAAATTGAATCGCAATTCTTATTTTTCAAACAAGAAATTATCTTCTTAGCATCTAGACTTTGAGTGTTTTGTTTAATTTATCCACTCCTCTAATTTCAGTGACCCTCAGCTCATTTTATTCACTTT
This sequence comes from Narcine bancroftii, assembly GCF_036971445.1. Lineage (NCBI taxonomy): Eukaryota > Metazoa > Chordata > Chondrichthyes > Torpediniformes > Narcinidae > Narcine > Narcine bancroftii. Next base: position 71,791,138 of record NC_091473.1, on the reverse strand, counting down.
CTTGTTGCACAGTAATTAATCTGTTGAATCTTTGCTCTACGCTCTCCAAGGTCAGCTGAGCAAATCTTTTACCTTAGCATCATTTCTCCATTGCATTCTCATTTTCTTTGATTCCCTTAATATCTGTGCAGAGTATGGATAACGACCGGAGCTTTCTGAGCCCAGTTGAGTTGAGAATACCCAAATGTCACTATCTGCTTGGTAAGTAAATTTCTTCTCACAGGTTTGGAAATCAAAACTCTAAACAATATTTTGGATATGTTCTCAGCTCAGGTCCTATTTAATTAGAATAAACCTCTTTACTTTGACCCTTTGTCAAAAAGGTTCACATTTCACGTGACTTCCAACGTAATTATTACATCTGAATGGAGCATGAAGCTGAGTATCACTATATAAGTGAGGGATTGTGTAGCGGAGTGGACATCAAGGAAGCAGTCATTGTCAGAGAGGACTGAGTAAGGCTTTGGCTCAACAAGCTTCGGTGAGAACAAGTAAGAGGTGAGGGAAATAGGAGTTGAAATAAGAAAAGGCCATAATATTCAAGGAACAAAAATGATTCAGCAGGTAGACTCAAGAAAGGGCAGGTTTTCGATATCATATATTTGGTTCCTCTGGTCACAAATAGTGGGAATGGCATCCAAGGCAGGGGAATACTCTTCTTGCAGAATGTGAGTCATTAAGGAACGCCGCAGTATCCATGACAACTTCATCTGCGACAAGAGCACCGAGCTGCAGCTCTTGACAAGCCAAGTTAAGGAATTGGTGCTGGAATTGTATGAACTCTGGATCATTCAGGAGGCAGAGGGGGCGATAGGCAAGAGTTACAAAGACACTATCACACCTAGGATGCAGGAGGATGATAGATGCATGACAGAAGAGGGGAAGGGAACAGATAGCAAGTGCAGGGCTCTCCTGTGGCCATTCCTATCAATAACAAGTATACCATTTTGGATACAGTTGAAGGGGGGGCGTCCTATGAGGGACAAGCCACAGTGATCACGCCTCTGGCCCAGAGTCTGGTCCTATGGCTAAGTAGGGAAGGGAGGAGAAGAGGCGAGCTGTAATGATAGGGGATTCCATAGTTAAGAGGACAGATAAGAGGTTTAGTGGAAAAGACTGAGTATTTTGGATAGTATGTTACCTCCTTGGTGCCAGGATTCAAGATATCTCAGATCGAGTTCACAGCATTCTCAAAAGGGAGAGTGAGAAGCCAGATGTTGTGATCCATATAGGGACCAATGACGTGGGTAGGAAGAGTGAGGAGGTCCTGAAAAGAAATTTTAGGGAGCTAGGTGCCAAGTTGAAGATGGGTCCTCCAGGGTTATGATCTCAGAATTGCAACCTATGCCATGTGCTAGTGAGGTTAGAAATAGGAGGATAATAAAGCTTAACATGTGGCTAAAGACATGGTGCAGCAGGGAGGACTTCAGGTTTCTAGATCATTGGGCTCTCTTCCAGGGAAGGTGGGATTTGTTCCAATGTGACGTTTGTATATGACAGGAAGGTTTGCAAGTGCTGCTCCAGTGGGTTTAAACTAGATTTGCAGAGGGATGGGAACCAGAGTGCCAGAGCAGATAGAGGAATAGATGAGGGGAAAGATTATGTTAAAATTGCATGCACCATTAGATGTCAATGGATTGTACATGGTGGAAATTTTCTCAGGTACATCTATTTCAATGCAAGGAGCATTGTAGGAAGGTCAGATGAGCTTGGAGCATGGATTGACACATGGAATTATGACCATTAGTGAAACTTGGTTGCAGGTGGGGCAGGACTGGCAGCTCAATGTTCTGGGATTCTGTTGCTTTAGACCCGATAGAATTGGGGGATGTAAGGGGGAGGAATGACATTGCTCATCAGGGAAAATATCACAGCTGTGCTCAGGCAGGACAGACCAGAGGGCTTGTCTACTGAAGCTATATGGGTGGATCTGAAGAATGGGAAAGATATGACCACACTCAAGGGGTTCTAATATAGACTGCCCAATAGTCAATGAGAATTGGAAGAGCAAGACAGCAGACAGCTGCAGGAAACATAAAATTGTGATAGTAGGAGATTTTAACTTTGTCCACATATTGACTGGGACTCCCATACTGTAAAAGAGTTGGATGGCTTGGAGTTTGTCAAATGTATTCAGGAAAGTTTTATAAATAAATATGTAGAGGTACCAACTAGAGAGAATGCAATACTGGATCTCCTTTTAGGGAACGAGAGAGGATGGATGACAGATGTGTAGAAGAACATTTTGGATCCAATGATCATAATGCCATTATTTTCAAATTAATTATGGAGAAGGTTAGGTCTGGGCCTTGGGTTGAGATTCTAAATTGGAGAAAGGCCAATTTTGAGGAAATGCGAAAAGGTCTAGAATGCATGGATTGGGACAATTTGTTTTTGGGCAAGGTTGAGCAAGATAATTGGAGGACATTCAGAGGTGAAATTTTGAGAGTACAGGGACTGTATGTTCCTCTCATGATGAAAGGCAAGGCATAGGGAACTTTGGTTTTTGAGGGATAGGAGCGATCTGGTTAGGAAGAAGAGAGAAGTGTATAGCAGGTATAGGCAATATTGATGTAAAGATTAAAACTTTATGTTTTTGCTTCTTAGTAATTTGTGCCTATCCTTTTAAGGATAAGAATTGTTTGTAGAGTTACTATAGATGCTAATTCATATGTCATAATATCCGGGCATACGGGGGTGCTTGCTTTCATTCTTCTGAGAACCAGGAAAGGGATGTAAGCATCGAAATACCTTTCTCTGAAATCATCTTAATCATTTCTTATTATCTTAATTCATCTTATTATTATCTTATATTGTTATATCTTTAAATATAGCCAAATGCTTTGTTTACTCATTGCTATGAAAATCTCAATGCATAGTTATGCAAAATGTTTATTCCATTTTATTAACAAATTAAACCTACATAAACTCCATCTACAAAGTTTGGTTTATTGGAAATAAAATAGCAATTCGGAATATCGTCACTTACGTTTCTGTGAAGATAACATCTTTTGAAATTGGGAAATGCAATAACTTGGAATGTGTCATCTATACTTGAGGAGCATAAAAAATGCAAGAAAAACCTCAAAAAAAGAAATCAGGAAGGCTAAAAGAAGATATGAGGTTGTTGTGGCAGGCAATGTGAAGGAATACAGGTATGTTAAGAGCAAAACAATAATAAGGGACAAATTTGGAGCCAGAAGAGATGGGGGGTGATCTTATTTTTTTTTTCATCAGTTTTCATTGAGAATGGAGGCATTGTTGCCAGCAAAGAAGGCTTTCAAAGCTTGGGGAGGGATCTTGAAAAATGGGCTGAAAAATGGCAGATGGAATTTAATGCAGACAAGTGTAAAGTGTTGCATTTTGGAAGGACAAACCACAAACCAAGAAAGGACAGGCATTGATAAGTGCAGTAGAACAAGGGAACTGGGAATACAGAAAGTGGTGTCAGAGGTGGAGAGGGCTGTAAAGAGAGATTTTGGCATATTGACTTCATAAATCTTTTCTTTTTAAAATATTTTTATTGTTTAACAAAAACCCTTTGCACAAGGTATACTAATGATAACATAAATTAAATCATACATCCATATCACATATCAATCGTAAATTATAATTACTACACAATTTATTTCATTAAAGACATCAAATTCTATAATTATAAGAATTAAATAATTAACTCATAACTTGTACCATATCCAAAAATAATATTTTATACAAAGAATACATGTAAAGTTCCCTTACGTAATATTTTATACTTCTCTGATGTGATCATGTTGTTCTGTGATATGATCCGTAAAGTGTAGTTAACCCCCTTTATTTATTTGTCTTAATAAAAAAGGGAAAAAAATCTCCCTATTAATCTACCCCCTTCCTCTAAACAAGGTTATCTGTATACATTGTAAATATGAATGGACACCATTCCAGACACCAGGCAGGGAATCCCTGGAGCATCCATACCACTTACATCCTCAGATTATGATAATAATCCATGAATGGGCCCCACATTTTATCAAATTCAGAATTTGCATCCTTAATATTATATCTTATTTTTTCCAAACTTAAAAAACTCATGATATCATGTAACCATTGAATGTGAATTTGTAAAACATTATCTTTCCACTTCATCAAAATTGCTCATCTAGTCATCAACAAAGCAAAAACTAGGATTCTCTTGCAGAGAAAAAGACAAATACACCATTCAAAGGGCTTGGTTCTAATTTAGTCTTAAGAATCATTGATAAAGTTTGGAAAATCTCTTTACAAAACTATTCTAAGTTCAGACACACCCAAAAAATATGAACCAATGAAGCTTCAAAGTTTTACACTTATCACATAATGGATCCATATCAGGATAAAAATGAGATAATTTAACTTTAGACATATGTATTCTGTGCATTGCCTTAAATTGCAGCAAACAATGTCATTCATAAATCAATGTACTGAAAATAGGAGTTGGGATGTTATAGCAAAGCAGTGAGTTCTTGGGAGCAGATACGGCGAGGAGAGAGAAATAGAGAGAAGGAGATAGAATTCTTAGATAGAGAAATTGAGAGAAGGGGCTATGTAATGATAAAATTATGTAAGACATTGGTGAGGCCAAATATGGAGTATTGTGTGCTGTTTTGGTCACTTTACTACAGGAAATATATCAATAAGATAGAAAGAGTGCAGAGAAGATTTATTAGGATGTTGCCTGGACTTCAGGAACTGAGTAACATGGGAAGGTTAAACAGGTTAGGACATTATTCCCTGGAGCGTAGAAGAATTAAGGGAGATTTGACAGAGTCATTTAAAATTATGAGGGAGATAGATAGAGTAAATGTAGATAGGCTTTTTTTCTACTAAGGATAGGAGAGATACAAACCAGAGGACATGGGTTAAGAGTGAAAGGGGCAACATTTAGGCAGAACATGAGGGGGAACATCTTCACATAGGGAGTGGTGGGAGTGTGGAATGAGCTGCCAGCTGAAATGGTGAATATGGGCTCAATTTTCACTTTTAAGATGAATTTGTGAGTTTGGATGGGAGAAGCATGGAGGGCTATGGACTGGGTGCAGATCAGTGAGACTAGGCAAAAAAAAGGTTCAGCGCAGACTAGAAGGGCCAAAGAGGCCTGTTTCTGTGCTGTAGTGTTCTATAATTCTATGGTTCTACCTGTATTTGAACTTTAATGTCAACATACTTGTTTTTCAAGGATACCCTGACTTATGAATTTTCCTTCCTAAATTCAATAACATGTTCCTTCATTTATATCTCAAGTACCAATTTCTTCTCAATTTTTTTGTCATATTCCTGGAAAATCAAGACTGGAATAAATAGAAGCAGTTAGCCTTTAAGTCCTTCCCCACCCCTACCATCCTCCAACACCCCAGGGAAAACAATCCAAATATGTCCAATCTCTCCTCATACACTCCAATCCAGATGGCATTGGGTAACTTTTTCTGCACCCTCTCCAAAGCCTCCACATCCTTTAGTGGAGCAACCAGAATGCCACAGAGTACTCAAACAATGGCAAAGCCAAAGTTTTATGTAGCTGGAACAATACTTCCCATTTCTTTCCTCAATTTACTGACTGGTGAAGACAAGTGTGACCTCATTCTTCATTACAACACTATTCACTTGCACTACTACTTTCAGGAAGTCATGGACTTTCCCCCAAAGATTCCTCTATACGTCAACGCTTCTAAGAGTCCTGTTACGTATTGCATACTTTCCTCTTACATTTGACCTTACAAAATGTATTACCTCACACTTGTCAGAATTAAACTCCATCTGCCATGTCTCCATCTAAATTTCCAACTGTTCTATACCCTGCTGTATGCTTTGATAACCTTTCTTATTATCCACAATTCCTCCATTTCATATCATCGGCAGCTTATTAATGTCTACCTGGTTCTTCATCCAAACTATGAATATACATTATAAACAATAGAATTCCTAGCACTTATCTTTGTTGAACACCAATTCAGACCTCTAATTTTAGAAACACCTCTCTATCCACTGTTCTCTCTTGCCAAGCTAAGTTTAGATCTACATTACCAACTCACCATGGATCCAATTGTGGAAACTGAAGCTGGTCAAATTGCATAAGGTCTGATAAGCAGGCATTCTGTTTGTAAACTTTCTTAGCAGAGGATCCAGACACTCTAGTGTTATGCCATCTGTCTCTGGATATAAATAGGATAAATGGCACATCTGTTCTTAGTAACAAACTTAAATTTGACCTAAAAGCTACAAAATTTGCTGATGCTGGGTCTAGTGTAGTGCACAAATGTGCGGGGGAAACTCAGCATCTCACGCAAATCCATAGCGTGTAAAAGGTAGTTGGCATTTCAGGCCTGAGCCCTTCATCAGGAGTGCCTAAATTCTTTGTCTATTATCAAATTAGAACATTAGTGAAAGATAATTTTAGAAGAGAGATGAAAATTCCTAAGTTATCAAATTTTGAGTTTATGATTTCTCATTCTTTAAATAAGGGTTTTATTTCTGAGATGTATGCATTGTTACAAGACATTATGGATAAAATAAATTTAGATAAATCTAGGATTAAATGGGAAAATTATTTAATTTGTGATATTAATCAGGCTGATTGGGAGATGATGTGTTTTGATAGTGTGACTAAATTGCTTAATGTAAGATATAGTTTTATTAATTATGATTTTTTGCACCAGTTATATCTAACCCCTGAGAAATTGAAAAAAAATATGGATTTAGTAATTCAGAGTTGTGTTTTAGATGTGGATTATGTGTAGGAACATTTTTACATTCAGTTTGGCTTTGTGATAAGGTTCAATCATTTTGGTATAAAATTAGGGAATTTCTTCAAAATTTGTTTAAGATCCAATTTTTGTTAGATCCAAAAAAAATTTTGTTGGATTATACTGCTCCATTTATGGATTTGGGGTTAGATAAGTTTCAGACAGCATTTTTACGTTTACCATTGGCTGTAGCATGTAAATGTGTTGTGATTTCATGGAAAGACGAAGTTGAGATAAATGTAAATCGATGGCATAATGAGTTGAGGTCCAGTATTTATCTTGTTACAAGATCAAACCAGCAACCACAAAGGAGGCATATCACACAGGGGTAAAGATGAACAATTACTTTATTAACAAAAAAAATTCACCTTCAAACTTTAATTAAAATCCCCCCCTTTTATAACAATGCCCACTGGTTACTATGCAAATCTCTATAACAGTGTAAAACTAATAAATTCCCCAGCCTAAATATAACATATGTAATTAAAGTCTAAGCTACACTTCCAACCAGCCCACAGAAAAACTTAGACACAAAACACACAAGACTCACAAAACTTCAATCTCAACCGAAGCAAAGATCATAAACAAAATTCAGTTTGTTTGGTAAACTGAAGCCAGAAGATCTTTGAGAGAGAGAGAGAGAGAGAGAGAGAGAGAGAGCACAAAATTCGAAGTTGTCTTGTGTTGCTTGCAGAGAGAGGAACCACTGGCCTGATCCGGATCCTTCTGGCTGCCTTCGGAATATTTATCCTTTTTGAAATCCCAACATTCTAAACTGTCCTCCAGACGATGACTCATGCTCTGGGCCTTCTTCTACTCCAGAGCACCACCCAGTGGTGGTTTATCATCCAAGTCCGGAATTTTCTTTCATTTTCTGCACATGCTCAGTCCGTCTCCCACTCTCTCAGCAGTCCACCTTCACCTTGGCTCTCTAAGGAAACTGTCACTTTTTAACATAAAACTACACAACACATAGGCCAATACACAACACGGAACTCTGTAATAATGAGAAAATAACATTACTTGCATGATAATTATGACTTTTTTGATAAGATGTGGTGGCCTTATTTGAAATGTATGAATTTAGAAATATCTTAAATTGGTGTATGCTGTTTCTTTTATTTTCTTAATGCTTCCCTTGTGGAGTTTGCTGAGGGTGGGTGGAAGGGGATGAGTTAGTTGTAGTGTTCATTTTTATATTTCAGACTTTGTAAAAGTTTTTGTTTTGAAAATATTAAATAAAGTTATTAAAAAAAAGAGTGCCAAAATTCAGCCTGATATCTGAATAAGTTTGCTGATTTCAGTTTCAATGATGCAAAATAAATTAACTGAAGGTGTCTAAAGTCTGTTGACACAGCCCCATTGTCTTGGGCTAAGTAGCCTCTCTGGGCTGTAGACAGTACTCTTCGTAATACATTTGTTCCTTTAATTTCAAAACTGATTATTGCTTGTAATATACATTAGAACAGGTTTTCTGAAGACTGCCTCTTCTTGAAATATGCCTCATATATCCACATAGTATGGCAAATTACAACTCCTAAATAATCCCTAACAAATCTCAAGTGACTTCACATTCAACACTGCTTTACCCTCAATCTTCTTCGCCACTTCCTTTGTGAGACAGGAACTGCTAGCTTCAAAGCCATACTGACTTTTTATAACAAGTCCATGTTTCTCCAAATGTGAGTAAATCCTGTCTCTACGAATTGTCTCCAATAATTTCCCTTCCACTAATTCTCACTGGCCTATAATTTCCCATTTTTTTTCTAGTTGCCCATCATCAACACAAAGGAACAACATTGGCTATTTTCTGGTCATTTGGCATCTTGCATGTAACTAATGGGAATACAAAGATCTTGGTTAAGGCCCTAGCAATCTCCTCTCTTGCTTCCATCAGTGTTCCAGGATAGTACCTGTTAGATTCTTGGGGCTTATCCACCCGAATATTTTTCAAGACACCCAACATCCCCTCATAATATCAACATTTTCTAAAATACTAACATAACCTTCCCTCATCTTACCAACATTAATATCCTTCTCCTTCGTGAAGATTCAAGCAAAGTACTCATTAAGCATTTCATCCACATCCCCTGGGTTCCTTTGTCAGTGAGTGGACCTGTCTTTTCCCCAGCCAATCTTTTGCTTCTTATAAGATGCCTTGAAATTCTCCTTAATGCTACTTGCCATGGACATTTTATGGGTCCCTTTAGCCCTCCTAATTTCTTACTTAAATTCTTTCCTGCTTTCTTCATGTTCCTCAAGGGCCTTGTCTGATTTCAACTTCCTAAACCTTACAAATGTTTTCCTTTTCTGTTTGACTAACTTATTATATCCTTTGTCATCCAAGGATCCCAAATCTTGCCATCTTTATCTTTCATCTTCACAGGAACATGCTTGTTCTGAACTCCAACTAACTTTAAGAGACAAGGTTCACTAGTCAGATGTGGATTTACCCTCAAACAGCCACTTCCAATCTATTTTCTCCACTTCCTGCCTCACACTGTTGTAATTAGGATTCCTTGAATTTAGCACATTCACCTAAGGACTAGTACTACCCTTATCCATAACTAGGGTAAAACTTACTCGATTGCAAATGACTGAAGTCCAAGCATTGATTGTCCCAACTTCTTCTGATTGATCCTCCATCATCTGCCTGTTCATCATTACAGTTCATCCGTAATAGAGAAATTACTGGAATCTGGTATTAAGGATATTGTGACCCAACTGTTCAAATAGAAATCACGATGGGGGAGAGTTTTTCCTTGATTGGAACTGCTCTGGGTGATGCTGGCACGGAACATAGTTTTCATCTGTAGGAAATGCAGCCTGTTTACAGAAATGAGATCAGGCTGTAAGCACGAGGAAATAGTGGTGGTGAGGATAGAGCAGTCATCTTTGATAATAGAGAGAGGCAGAACATCAACAAGCGTGGAGACTAACAACTTCCTTCAAAAGGTTTTATAGTGGGATTGCATGATGTTGCAGCCCTCCCCCTTCTTTATTGATCTCGGCTTGATTTTAATCAAGAGTACTCCACTGAGCAACAGACAAACAAAACTGTACAGTGCTATAGAAAGCAGAGTAGGTGATTTTATAACTTTAAACAACAATATGCTTAATTCCACTCCAGACAAAGCTTATAAGTGCACCATCCAGAGGGTTAATGTGGACCTTCAATTATTTTCCTCCACCTTCAAAATGTGAGGTTGAATAAGGAGTTTGAATGTGTTTGTGCCCATTGATGTAGTAACTTTGATCTTCTCTGAGCAAACACTGAGAAGGAAAAAGCACTAATTCTTCTGATATGTTGGTTGGTTTATTTGCTCAGTCATGTACACAGACCTATAAAATAATTTAGATAAACACCTGGAACAGCCCGGAAGTCTACTAAAATCCTTCTGGCTTAAAAGGGAATATATGGAGAATTCTCATGGGGAAAGAATAAAATCTGGGTCGGGAAGGGATTTAGCAGGGGTAAAATTTACTGCATATAGTCTGGGAACCCAGTCTTCACTTCCCACTTAAAATCTCTGCAGAATGCTCAGAAGGAACTTGTTTATGAAACACAAAAATCTGTAGATGCAAAAAACTGCCGAAATGCTGGAGGAACTCAACTGGTCTTTTCAGTCTTCAGAAACTTCTTTATGCCCATAACCATTAGTTCTTTATCATTCCAACCCAAATTTATTACCCTCCAAATACATGCCTCTATTCTCATGCAGCTCCACACAAGGATGACCAGGCCCCATGGAACATCCAGAATCAGAATTTATTTTCATGACCATGTCACGAAATGTATTGTTTTGCTGCCGCATCACAATGCAAACATTTATATAAACCACCTTACAAAATAAATAAAAATATGCAGGTAAAGAAGAAGACAAACTCTGTGGTTCGTTGCTCATTCAGGAATCTGATGGCAGAGGGGAAGAAACTGTCCTTGTGCCGCTGAGTGCTCATCTTCAGGCGCTTGTACCCTTTTTCCCTATGGTAGCAGAATGAAAAGGGCATGGCATGGTGGTGGGGGTCCTTGAAGATAGAGACTTGAGGTTCCAGCCATCAGAGTCAGTACCTTGTTTCACTCCCAGCCTTTAACTAATCCTATTTCCTTTGAAATAATGTATCTATCTTGGCTTTGGTTGTTATGCATCACTCTTGCTCCTCCAGCTCTGTCCTCCGACACAACAACTTAACTGACGGAATGAATTGCTTTATCAACAGGATCATTCAGCAAATTGGCTGCTTTCTTTGATTGATATCAGTCTTTTTGGTTTCTTTAATCATTCCTTGTCTTAACATCATATTTCAGCTGCCAGCCCTGCTTTCAGCCTCCATGGAAAGCAGTGCCGGTCCATTGCTTGGGCCACGTCAAACCAAATTGCTTGAAGGAAGTATTTGATTCAAGTGTTGGCGTGGGCATAAAAGAAAGAGGAACACAAGTTGGACATCTGCTGATTTGAATTTATTAAATAATGTCTCACATAAATTGATGTTCCAATGAGACTGCACCTAATAGCTGAATATGCCTGAGATTGTCTGATCTTGGATGCTAAGCAGGCTCAGGTCTGGTCAGTGCTTGGAGGGGGGACCGTTGAGGAACACCAGGTGCTGTAGGTTTTTGTGAGGGGCGTTGGACAAAGTGGCGACTCTCTTCCTGCCTTACTGGTAGACAAAGGTTAAAGAATTTCATGTATGTTACATTCTAAATGTAATATTACTTCACAATAATGGAACCTTTACATTTATATAGGTTCCGTAATCATTTGAGTCCAGGAATTAACAATTCAATGATTACTGGGACAATCAGAGGTGGGTAGGATGAGCACTTTGCAGGGCATTAAACTTCACAATTTCCCTAGAACAAGTATACTTCACATCCTGCCCTATTTCTCTCACCTGATAGAATGCAGTAATTCACTGTGACTCATGTTACCTACAGGAGGGCCAGAAGGTGGGCAGGAGAACGTGGAAGCTGAACGTGAAATTGTTTATGCTAAAAAACATGGAGGAACTAAAGGAAGAGTACGCTGGTTGGAAAACCATGAAACCCTTCTTTGATTTCACAGTGAACTGCTGGGAAGCAGCCAAGAAGAACATCAAAAGGTTATTTATCCTCAAAGGTGTTCAGAGAGCAAGATAAAAGCAGAGGGAACTGAGCCAACTTCAGACTGACCTGCAACAACTCCTCCTTCTGCAGTCAGAAGGAGTACATATGAGAAAAAAATCCAAGAGGTGAACAGCTGGCAAGCTGTGCTATTCACCACAGAGTCCTTCAAGAATCCACATTGTGGTCCAGGATGAGATGAGCTCACGATTCTTCTTCCAAAAGGTTCACAGAGGGAGCCTTAAGGAAGAGGCTAAGTCATATCCTTGCACTTGGGCATTCAGAGGATAGTCAGGTCCTTTTATGCAAATCTCTACGACGTTAAGGCTACAGATAGAAAGGCCTCCCAAAACTTTCTATCCTCTATCACAGAAGTCTTAAATGACAGCAAGCAGGAGAGTCTGGACCCTGGGGGAGATTATGGACTCCATTCATTCTTTTGGGTCAAGTAAAATTCCTGGATGAAATGACTTACAGCTGTGGGACTGGGTGGACCCAGACCTGCTGGAAGTATGCAATGCTATTCTCCTGGCAGGCAGCATGTCAGATTCTGAGGAAGGGCATCATTACCCTCATCCTCAAATTGCATGGGGAGAAGGGGGATATCAGGAATGGAAGACCCATGTCATTGTTAAACATTGACTATGAAATCCTGTCCAAGGCCATTGCCAATTGAATCAAGTCTGCCCTGGGGCAGGTAATCCACTCAGACCAAATTTGCATGGTTCCAGACAGGAAGATCTCTGACAGCCTCATGCTGCTCAGGAAATTCACTGCCTACATACAGGACAGAGGGTGGACACCTGCCTGGTCAGCTTTGACCAAGGGAATTCTTTTGATCGGCTATCATGCACATAGATGATGGATGTGCTCCAAAATGGGCTCTGGGGAGGGAATCTAAAATTGAATTAAACTGCTCTACCAGAACATCTGTAGCACCGTTCAAATCAATGGGTGAGAAATGAATGGCTTCCCAATCAAGTCTGGACTCAGGCAAAATAGAGCCATTTGCTGAATTCATCAGAAAGGACAATGGCATAAGGCAGCGAAGGCACTCATATCAAAGCCTTCCTGCACATGGATGGCATACCCATAATCTTTTCAGGCACATGATCAGCCTGCAGACTGATTAGCATCTGCAACCATTTTGGGTCTGCATTGGGTGGCAGGGTGAATTGAAGAAAAAAGAGGCAACGTTCTTCAGTAACTGGTGTGGCCAGTCCACCTTCCCCTTCAGAGTCAGTTCAGACTGCCTAAAGGTGTTGGGGATCTGGTTACATGAGGCAGAGGCATGCAACCAAAATTGGTTGGAGTGGATCGCAAAGATCTACAAGTAATTAGATACATGGGTGTGGCACTCCCTCTCAATAACAGGGAAAAATCAGGTCGCCAGATGCGAGGTGTTCTCCGTACTACTGTATGTGAATCAGGGGTGGCATGTCCCCCGCACCTCCACCCTGGCAATCACCAGAACAGTCTTCAGTTCATATAGGGACCCAGATGGAAAGAGTCTGAAAGGTTGTCATGTACAAGTCACCAGATAACTGGGGCAAGGGCATACCCAATAAGGCACTCATCCTCTTGACCACTTTCATGTGTGGCGACATCAGGCTGTGCGTAGAACAAAAGTACAAGGGCGCCAAGTGCCTCTTGGGGAAGATAGGTCAGCCTACAGGGTGGAGATTAAAATCTTGGCTGAATGGTATACTAACAACTTGCACTCAATGTCACGAAAAACCAAGGAGCCAATTGTAGACTCCAGGAAATGAAAACTAGAGATACACAATTCAATGATTACTGGGGCAATCAGAGGTGGGTAGGATGAGCAAATTTGAATTTCCAGAAGTCACTAACTCGGAGAACCTTTCATGGACCCATTATATTAATGTAATTGAGAAGAAAGCCTCTACTTTCTCAGGAGTTTGCAAAGGTTTAGTATGATATCAAGTACTTTGGGAAACTTCAACAGATGTGTAGTGGAAAGTGTGCTGACTTGCTGCATCACAGCTTGGTATGGGGACACCAATACCCCTGAGTGGAAAGCCCTCCAAACTAGTGGACAGAGTCACTGGCAAAACAATATCAACCATCAAGGTAATTTACTTGGAATGCTACCATCAGATTGCAGCAGCAATATTAAGGATCCACACCAACTTGGACACACTTTGTTCTCGATGCTGCCATTGTGAGAGAGGTCTAGGTCCCATAAAACTCGCACCACCAAGTTCAGAAACAGCTCTAATTCTCCACCATCTACTAACTCCTAAACAACAGACTCAATCAGAGACTCATTTAAGGTCTCTCACTCTGCACATTATTTATTATTGAATATTTATTTTCTGTATTGCACTTCCGTATTTTCTTTTTAATTTCTCTCTTTTCTTTCTTGAGTACAGTTTAGTTTTTACATTCCTGATAAGTAGAAATTCCGCCTAGCCCGCAGGAAAAAGAATCTCCGGGTTGTATGTGATGTTACATATGTACTCTGAAAATAAATATGAACTTTGAACTATGTACTGTGGTTCTACTTGTCCCAGGTGTTGCAAAGGATAGGCCTGGCCCCATTACCACCCAAACAGACAAACACCTTTTAGCACAAAGCCATCAGGTGGTGTTCAGCATGGAACATCCTGCAGACACTGAGAGGCGAGGACTCGATGGCCATGATGGCTGGTTTCCTGAGCAGACCGTCCAGGTCACCTGGTGGAATGCCTCAGCACCAGTGCTCGCAAACAAACAGCAGGACTTGGTCTGGATGACAGTGAGAAGAGCCCTCCCAGTCAGATCTTCCTGTACAATCAGAAATTCACCCACAGCACATGTTGTCTCCAAGATAACTGTGGTGGAGGGGAGACAGTACCTACCTCTTTGCAGAATGCAGATTTGCTAAAAGTGTTTGGAAAAGGACGCAAGAGTACTTATCACAGTTCTTCCCCAGCAGCAGCATGAAAGAGGACTCTCTGATTTACGGGCTGTTCCTACATTGGTACCAATGACATAGATAGGAGTAGGGATGAGATCGTGAAGAGGGAATAGAGGTAGTTAGGAAGGAAGCTGAAACGCAAGACCTCATGGGTGGTAATCTCGGGATTACTGGCTGTGTCACACACCAAAGAGGGTAGGAATAGGAAGTTGTGGCTGAAGAGTCGGTGCAGGGGGCATGGGTTCTGATTTGAGGATCTTTGGTATCTTTTCTGGGGAAGGTGTGACCTGTACAAAAAGGACAGGCTGCACCTGAAATGGAGGGGGGCCAATATCATTGTGGGCAGGTTTGCTAGAGATGTGAGGAGAGTTTGAACTAGTTTGGCAGGGAGATGGGAACCTCAGTGTGAGTGCAGGGAATAGGGCAGAAGGTGGAAAGGATGATGCAAAGTGTCATGGGTTTGTGAGGAAGGACGGGCAGTGGAGGAAGCATAAATCTTGTCTGTAGGAGGGTTTGAAATGTGTCTATTTCAAGATGTATTAGGAATAAACAAGATGAACTTAGAGCACGGATCAGGACGTGATGAGGTGTCCATTACAGAAACTTGGCTGACAGAAGGATAGGATCGGCTGATGCAAGTACAGGGGTTCAGATTAGGATGGGAGGTATAAGAGGGCGGGGGAGTAGCATTACTGGTCAGGGATAGAATCACGGCTGTAGTAAAAGAAGATGCAGTAGAGGGTGTGTCTACTGAGTCAGTGTGGGTAGAAGTCAGAAAGAAGAAAGAACCAATCACTGTACTGGGAGTAGTCTATCAGCTCCAAATAGCCCTCAGGATACTGAGGAACAGACAAGTGGGCAGAATTTGGAATGATGCAGAAATTACAGGGTTGTTGTTATTGGAGACTTCAACTTCCCCAATATTGACTGGCACCACCTGACTGCAAGTGGGATAGATGGGGCAGAATTTGTCAGGTGTGTCCAAGAAGGATTCCTCAGATTTCAGCTTTATTGTCAGAGTACATACATGACATCACGTACAACCCTGAGATTCTTTTTTCTTGCAGGTGTGGCAGAATTACCACTAATTGTAGTGTACAGAGCGTAAACATGTAAACAAATAAAAGAACCATAAACAGATAATGAATGTAAACAAACTGACCATGCAATACAGAGAAAACAAAAGAAAATCAATAAAGTGCACAAGTAAGAGTCCTTAAATAAGTCTCTGATTGAGTTTGTCATTGAGGAGTCTGATGGTGGAGGGGTAGCAGCTGTTCCTGAACCTGATGGTACAAGTCTTGTGGCACCTATGCCTCTTTCCTGATGGCAGCAGCGAGAACAGAGTGTGCGCTGGGTGGTGTGGGTCTTTGATGATTGCTGCTGCCCTCAGATGGCAGTGTTCCCTGTAGAATGTACTCAATAGTGGAGAAGGTTTTGCCCTGCCATGTCCTGGTCTGTGTCCATTACCTTTTGGAGGGCTTTACTCTCAGGAGTATTGGTGTTCCCATACCAAACCTCTGCCAAACTCCTGATGCAGTATGTGGACCAGCTAACTAGAGGAAAGGGCATACTGGGTGATTAACATTGAGATTGATGTCGCTGGGGCCAGACAAGATATACGCCAGGTTGCTGTGAGAAGGGAGAAAAGAGATTGCTGGCAATGATCTTTGCATCGTCCTTGGCCACAGGTGAGAAGCTGGAGGATTGGAGAATGGCAAATATGGTCCCCTTGTTTAAAAAAAACTATAGGATAATCCTTGGAATTAGTCTTGTCAGTTGTGTGCAAACTATTAGAGAAGATTCTTAAGGACAGGATTTGTGAGTATTTGGAGAAGTAGTCATCTCAGGGGTAGTCAGCAAAGGTTTGTGAGGGGGAGGTCATGCCTCACAAGCCTAATTCAGTTTTTTTTGAGGAGATGACAAGAAATTGATGAAGGTAGGGCAGTAGATGTGGAGTATATGGATTTTAGTGAGGCATTTGACAAGGTCCCCCATGAGAGACTAATTCAGAAAGCCATGAGACAGGGGATCCATAGAACCTTGGCTGTGTGTGGATTCAGAATTGGCTTGCTTAAAGAAATCAGAAAGCAATAGTAGATAGAAGTATTCTGCCTGGAGGTCAGTAACTAGTGGAGTTTCACAGGGATCTGTTCTGGATCTCCTACTCTTTGATTTTTATAACTGACTTTGATGAAGAAGCAGAAGGATGGGTCAGTAAGTTTGCAGATGATACGAAGGTTGGAGGAGTTGTGGAAAGTGTTGAACGTTGTTGTAGGTTACAAAAGTATATAGATAGGATGCAGAGATGGGTGGAAAAGTGTCAGATGTGGCTCAATCTAGATAAGGGTGAGGTGATGCATTTTGGTAGGTCAAACCTGAAGGCTGAGAACAGGGTTAATGTTCGGTTACTTAACAGTGTGGAAGAACAGATGGACCTTGGAATCCAAATCTATACATCTCTCCAGGGCTGATGCCAGATTATTTTGCATCCTAGGCAAGGCCATCTACTTCCACAAGCCCCAAAAAAATTACCAACTTCAATTTTCAAAAACAAATGTTTTGTTGAAAAAATGAAAAGCACAAAACCTGAAACTGCTAAATGTATTTTAAATTGCAAGAAGAAAAAGTAATCCAAGTCGAAAAACATCAGTTATGTATTTCTACATTTGCTACATAAAGGACATTGTTTGACCTACTGAGCTTCTCTACCATTTTGTGTTTTTCACTTCAGCCATGCGGCCTACAGATTTTCATGATTTATAAGTAATGCACCAAACTGGAACCTTTCATCAGGACTGAGAGTGGACAAGAGCATAAGCTGGGGGCCTGTGAGAGGCAGTGAGTGTCCAGGACTTAGTACTGGCGCAAACCAGTGAGGATGTGTCTGCCTCCATGTCATGCCACCACAACACCTCTTATCACCAAGACTAGCATCAGCTTCATGTGATTCTTTTCAATTACTCTTGGTGGGCGGGGGGAAGTGGGGTAGTTCTCCACAGGCCCACAGTGTAGGACGGCGGACAACCAATCATCTGCTTTGGCTAGAGATGGGGAGTTAGGTTTGGGGAAGACCCTCTCTCCCCGACTCAAACATCCAGCTCTGGTGGTTGGAGCAGAGTGGAAATGATGTCAGGGGAGTGCACTGCCCTGTGTGACATGTCACACCTCTCATTGGCACAGTGTTTGACCTGCCTCCATTGTACCAACACAACACCCGAACTCCACAAATTAGACCTCCCTCCCGAACTTCATTCCTGCAGAATAAATATCACAGACACTAAAGGAAAAGAAAGGCACAGACTGGAATTGTGATGGAAAATCAGAAGGTTGAAACTATTCAGCAGGTAGGGCAGCATAAATGGAGAGAGAATCCCAGTTTGTTGAGCTGAAACCCTCACGCTACTCTCTACTCTCTACTCTCTCTTTCTCTCTCTCTCTCTCCAGAGTTGGCCTGACTGCTGAGTTTTCCCAGCATTCCCTAATGGCAGGGTTTAGGAGATGAACAACGTCTCTCATGTCTCATCCTTGTCATGGTGAATGAAGGCTCCGCCCATCACCGCAATCAGAATCATCTCTCTCGCCTTGTGATGCTAGCGCTTCCCTGGCATAGGAATTTCTTGGGGTTGGGACGGACAGTAGCAGGATAGGGACCCACCACCCACACTCACCCGGCCCCGCACCCAAACCATGGGAACCTCTGGCCAGACGGAGCTCACCCAGGATCCCACAATCTGAGATGACCTTTCACCTGGGCTGAATGAGTACCATTCATCCCACTGATAAAGGGTTTTTTTAATGCTGATGGTGCCTGCAATTACTCAGGGACTCCAGGGCTGGGCAAATGATGGCACCGAGCCACAGTGGGGCTCCAGCCTCCAGCTTCAGTCTCCAGGCACAAGCACTTGTCCAAGGCATCGAGCAGCAAGTAGATGAGGGGGAGGAAGGATAACTGGGCAGATGGAGGAACTGGACAAAGAGGGAAGGGAAAGAAAAGGTGAGCAGATTTAATGGAAGGTAGTAAAGTCCATGTTAATGCCATCTGGCTGAAGGGTGCCACGACAGTGTTGGTTATAAGGTGTTGTTCCTCCAATCTGTGGGTGGTCTGGGTGGGAGAGTAGGCCCTGGACAGACATGTGAATGTGGGAGTGTGACTTGGAATTGAAATGGTTGGCCACTGGGAGGTCACTGTGGTTGCGAATGGAGCGGAGGTGCCCAGTGAAGCGATCTCATAGTCTGCAACTTGTGTCTTCGATGTAGAGAATGCCACAAAGGGTGCACTGGATGGAGCAAACAAGTCCTCTGGATGAACAAGCTTTCACTTGTACATCCAGAGGATCTATTTACTGCATCCAGTTAATCTTCCAGCATACAGAAATGTCAGTGAATGAATGCTGCCATCTGGTACATTCCTGGAATCAGGAGTACATAAGTAAAACACGAAAATCTGTAGACAGCGTGGTTGAAGTAAAAACACAATGCTGGAGAAGCTCAGGAGTACGTTGAGAGACAGACTAAGGCCTGGGACAGCCAGTATGAGGGCACGATGGGGAAGAACCACAGTCTAGAGTCCTTCTGTACTGGGCATTGAAGGACTGACACCAAGGGGAAGTCCCTCAAACAACAGAGGAGGGAGTGATGACAAGGTGCCACAGAGGTGGTAATACTGCTAAATAGAAAATGAATGTAACAATGTATAGTGATGGAAATGTATGAAAAAGAAACTAAGGGTGCAAAGAGACTTTGAATGGTTTTCTCTTTGTAAATAAGTTATTGTGAATAAAGTCTATATTAGGTATGAAAAATAAGATGTCAGGCAATGACCAATGTCATATTTGATACATGGGAGTAATTTTGTATCTGGGATTTTAATTTAGAAGAAAATATCCACTCCTTCTCTGGATCTAGTCAAAATAAAAACAACAGAGTTTTTGTATTGGGACGCTATTTGTCAGTTGCTTGGTTACACCTATGAAGGCAGACTGTTGTGTGGTTTCTACGCTTTAGATACTGCTTACATGTTTAGGAACAAACTTCCACTAAATGTACAAATAAATTAGAATTCCTGTTTAGAATATTTTTGTCCTCTATTCAAATTATATGCTTATTATTTTATTGAAAATTTGATGTTGCAATATTTGTCTAATGTAAAGCAGGAAAGGAGGCAATGATATGGGAAAGCTCTTCGAAAGGAAGTGGACACAGCCCAGTATATCATAGGCAAAACTAACTCCAACATTGAGAAAATCTAGATGGAATGCTGGCATTGGAGAATAGCAGCAATCATCAAGGATCCACACCACCCAGGATATGCTCGATTCTCACTGCTGCCATCAGGAAAGAGGTATAGGTGCCAGAGACCTCTACCACCAAGTTCAGGATCAGCTGCTACCCCTCCACCATCAACAAACTCAATCAAACACTCAGTTAAGGATCCCTACTTGCACATTATTTATTACATTTTTTTTCCTGTATTGTGTAGCGAGTGGTGCAGTGAATAAAGCACAACAGAAGTTGTCTGTGAGCTGAACCAGCAGAACTGTTTAATGGAATCTTCTCAGGATTTTAAATAATTACAGGTAGCACGCTATCACAATCATCTGACCTCTGAAGTCACGCGCGTCCCAGAGTTCTTTGTGCACCCCCCCCACCCCCGGCCAACGGGAACTCCTGATCCTGCAACTACGGATGCCGGTTTGATAATGGAGTGGGACAGTTCACCACAGTTGCACAGGTTATTTAAATTTCTTTATTTGTTTACATTTCTCCCCTTTGTATACTTATCTTTACTTGAGTCCAGTTTTTTGCACTACCGATAAGTAGAAATACAGCTTGACCTGCAGGAAAAAGAAACTCGGGGTTGTATGTGATATCATGTATGTTCTCTGATAATAAATCTGGACTTTGAACTTTGGTAGAAATTAAATATATTTAGCTCAATATCAGTCACCTTACCAGGAAATTAAATGAATAAGACTCTGCTTTTAAACCCATTCCTCTCAATCACCCCAATTAGTTTGGGAATTCTGACATGAAATAACCACAATCTTAAATGGGAATAAACAAAATTGGGAAAATGAATGGCTGCCTGTTTCACAGCTCTTAAGAATCCACTCACGGAATTTCTCCAGAAATGTTGTGTGACCTGTTGAGTTTCTCCAGCAGGCTGTGTGTTGCACTCCCTTACTACCAAGGCATTGAATGTAATTCGTACCACCTGCACATTGCGCTTTCCTTGGCAGCAATTCACAAGGCTGCGACCTTCACCAAGCAAAAAGATAAGGGCAGCAGATGCATAATAACGCCATCACCTTCCAGCTCCCCCCAAGTTGTACATTATCCTGACTTGGTCATACATTTACGTCACTGAATCTCCTCACCCAATATTGTGTAGACCTTCCCACATACTTTGCAAGAAGGTGGCTCAACATGTTCTCTGATTTATCAAAAACTTCAGAAGGGACTGTAAAGCTGAGCAGTCAATGCTGATCTTGGTTGTGATGTCCATCCAAATAAAAAGAACAAAGAGCTGGCCAGCCTTATGCTTGCATGTTTAAATACATGAATCAACTCTGTCTATATTGCTATAACTGCTCATGACAGTTAAAGTGGTTACCACCTTCCTGGACCCAACATCTCTGTTCTTTCGACAGCAACTACTGTCCAGGGCCTTATGTACTCTCCCACCCAGACCACCCACAGATTGGAGGAACAGCAACTTAGAATGTACTCTTCACCCTTTGAAGACAGTGGCAAATGTTTGATTTAAGTAGTCACTCTATTTATTGAAGATTCAAAAATGGCATTTCAATAATTTAACCTCCGTTTGAGTTCAATTTCACACCAATTTCCCTTACTGGCTGCATGTGATGTGAGGAACAAGTTGGGCAGATCTGAAAAGCAACAAAGTCAGAATCAGAATCAGATCAGAATTTATTGTCATGAACAAATCATGAAATTTGGGGTCTTGTGGTAGCATCATAGAT
Source organism: Narcine bancroftii (assembly GCF_036971445.1). Taxonomy (NCBI): domain Eukaryota; kingdom Metazoa; phylum Chordata; class Chondrichthyes; order Torpediniformes; family Narcinidae; genus Narcine; species Narcine bancroftii. Next base: position 71,769,367 of record NC_091473.1, on the reverse strand, counting down.
CAAATATTCATATTATAAACCATCTTACAGTATTACTATATAAAAAAATAAAACTAATAGTGCATGAAAAGTAAGGTGGTTCATTGATTATTCAGGAATCTGATGGTCACGGGGAAGAAGCTGTCCTTGTGACATTGTGTGCTCATCTTTAGGCTCCTGTATCTTTTTCCTGATGATAGCAGTGTGAAGAGGGCATGGCCTGGGTGGTGGAGTCTTTCAGGATAGAGGTTGTGTTTTTAAGACACCGTCTCATGTAGATTTCCATGAAGGAGTGGTCTAATGCCTTTGAGGCTGAGTTATCAACCCTCTTGTGATAGTACAGACCTTTCTTTCTTTGGGTTGGCTTCGCGGACGAAGATTTATGGAGGGGTAATGTCCACATCAGCTGCAGGCTCGTTGGTGGCTGACAAGTCCGATGTGGGACAGGCAGGCACGGTTGCAGCGGTTGCAGGGGAAAATTGGTGGGTTGGGGTTGGGTGTTGGGTTTTTCCTCCTTTGTCTTTTGTCAGTGAGGTGGGCTCTGTGGTCTTCTTCAAAGGAGGTTGCTGCCCGCCGAACTGTGAGGCGCCAAGATGCACGGTTTGAGGCGAGATCAGCCCACTGGCGGTGGTCAATGTGGCAGGCACCAAGAGATTTCTTTAGGCAGTCCTTCTACCTCTTCTTTGGTGCACCTCTGTCATGGTGGCCAGTGGAGAGCTCGCCATAGAACACGATCTTGGGAAGGCGATGGTCCTCCATTCTGGGGACGTGACCTACCCAGCGCAGTTTGATCTTCAGCAGCATGGATTCGATGCTGTCGGCCTCTGCCATCTCGAGTACTTTGATGTTGGAGGTGAAGTCGTTCCAATGAATGTTGAGGATGGAGCGGAGACAACGCTGGTGGAAGCGTTCTAGGAGCCGTAGGTGATGCCGGTAGAGGACCCATGATTCGGAGCCGAACAGGAGTGTGGATATGACAACAGCTCTGTATACGCTAATCTTTGTGAGGTTTTTCAGTTGGTTGTTTTTCCAGACTCTATTGTGTAGTCTTCCAAAGGCACTATTTGCCTTGGCGAGTCTGTTGTCTATCTCGTTGTCGATCCTTGCATCCGATGAAATGGTGCAGCCGAGATAGGTAAACTGGTTGACTGTTTTGAGTTTTGTGTGCCCGATGGAGATGTGGGGGGGCTGGTAGTCATGGTGGGGAGCTGGCTGATGGAGGACCTCAGCTTTCTTCAGGCTGACTTCCAGGCCAAACATTTTGGCAGACCTATCACCAATGTATATAGTTACAGTATCTAGAGTATGTATGTAATGATTGTGCTTACAGCGATTGGCTGAGTGCTTAGCCACGCCTACTGTCTGGGCCTTAAAGGGTTGTGTCCCTAGCCAGGTCGGATCATTCCGGACTGGTCAGCCACCTGTGAAGAGCTCCTATCTTTTGCTAATAAAAGCCTTGGTTTGGATCAACAAGTCTTTGGTTCTTTCGACGAGCTCTACACCTCTGGAGTTTATTTTTGTCTTGTGAATTGGCACCTCCAAGCCAGGCAGTGATGCAACCAGCCAGAGGGCTCCCCATGGTTCACCTGTAGAAGTTCACAAGAGTTTTCAGTGACATACCAAATCCGCTCAGGCACCTCACAAAGTAAAGCCACTGGTGAGCCTTCTTTGTGATTACATCAACATGGTTGCTCCTGGACAGATCTTCGGAGATGTTGACACCCAGGAATTTAAAATTCTTGAATGTCTCCACTATTGAGCCCTCAAAGAGAACTGGGTTGTGTTCCCATAATCCTTTTGAAGTTCATAATCATCTCCTTGGTTTTGCTAATGTTGAGCACAAGGTGGTTGTTGTTACACCATTCAATGAGTCATCATTCAACCATCCACCAAGTCTGAACATAAGTTGATTACAGCAAAGATCTTCATTTGCCAACAGGGAAAAGTCACAAGGATCGTGCATGCGCACGCACACAAACACACACACACTCAGATACACTTGCATTGGACGCAACTAACAACCGGCAATTGCTACAAATCTCAAACTATAAAATATAGTGAAAAGACACATCAAAAGAACCCACCACCCCTTGATCTGGGGCAGGTACAGCACCCTGATGTGGAAGAAAGAAAGAAAGAAAGAATGAATGAATGAATGAATGAATGAATGAATGAATGAATGAATGAATGAATGAATGAATGAATGAATGAATGAATGAATGAAAGAAAGAAAGAAAGAAAGAAAGAAAGAATTTACAACAATTGATTTGCAAGTATGTACCACAATAAGCAGAAAACCCATTACTGGCAAACACCTTGTAATTGACTCTCAAATGTCATCTATGGCTCACAACCTGGAGTGGAACTTTGGTTCATTCCCAGGGGAAAATAAACCCAGCTGCTCCATGTGCTGGGGTTCATATCACAGCCAGCCAGTGGGCTGGCTCAGGTATGCCCAAAATATAGCATGTGATTAAGGGAACCAGTGGTGATGCGAGTATTCTTTCAAAGGGGGCAATAGCAAGGTGGGTGTTCACTGTGGGTGGTCTTGACCTTGATTGGCAGATATGGTGGGCTTTGACCAGGTTCCTTGAAGAAGCGTCACTGGACCCTTCATACTACATTGTACAGCAGTTTATTTGAAATGCAACGTTGAACACGTTATAAAATGCCACAAAAATAGCTTTTTTTTTGTTTTCATTTTATTTAAGATATAAATTCTATAGAAGCCATTACACATTTTAATAGTGTGGCCATTCAAAAGGAGGACATGGTCATAGGTTACCACATATTACCATATATGGTAACCTATGACTCTATACACACACACACACACACACACACACACACACACACACACACACACACACGCACACACACACAGAGTTTGTATTTGTTGTTTTTGCAATGCCATTTAAATTAAATGGCATTGCAAAATTGATTCTCCAGCGTAATCTAAAACTCACAGCCTGGAGTAGTCATTTAAATAGTATTGCAAAAACAACAAATGCAAACACACTGTGTGTGTGTTTTATATAGATACATGTACATATGACCATGGTACCTATGACCATGTCCTCCTTTAGAATGGCCACCCTTCATTTTAGGCAGGAACTTTGGTACATAGAACATTACAGCACAGTACAGGCACTTCAGCCCTTGATGTTGTGCCAACCTATGTATTCCTAACAAAAACCCTTCTAAACCCTTCCTACCTCTAACCCTCTATTTTTATTTCATCTGATCTGCAGTTGTACTGCTGCTTTTACTCAGGACTTTGAAATCACATTACTTGGAGGCAGATGTTTCAGTAAATTATATTATCATTTGGCCTTTATGGAATACGTGCATGGATAACACCCGTTAACCTTTCCTGCTAATCACTCAGTAAAATTATTAACATTTGTTTCAAAATTATCAACCCTCCTGAATACAAACATCAGACAGCATCATGACTTGCAGATGACACTAAGATTGGAGGTGTTGTGGACAGCAAAGAAGGTTTTCAAAGCTTATAAAGGGATCTGGACCAGATGGAAAAATGGCAAATGGAATTTAATGTAGACAAATGTGAGGTGTTGTATTTTGGAAGGACAAATCAAGAAAGGACATACATGATAAATGGAAGGGCACTGAAGAGTGCAGTAGGACACAGGAATCTGAGAATTTAGATACATAATTCCCTGAAAGTGGCGTCACAGGTAGATAGGGTTGGGAAGAGAGCTTTTGGCATATTGGCCTTCATAAATCAAAGTATTGAGTATAGGAGTTGGGATGTTATGGTAAAATTATATAAGTCAACTTGTGTGTTGTGTCCAGTTTTGGTCACCTATCTACAGGAAGGACATCAATAAGATAGAAAGAGTATTGAGATTTACTAGGATGTTGTCTGAACATCAGGAACTGAGTTACAGGGAAAGGTTAAACAGGTTAAGACTTCATTCCCTGGAGAAAAATTAAGGGAGATTTGATAGAGGTATTTAAAATTATGAGGGGGATAGACAGAGTGAATGCAGATAGGCTTTTTTCTATTGAGGGTAGGTAAATAAAAACCAGAGGACATGATTTAAGAGTAAAAGGAGAAAAGTTTATGGGGAACATGAGGAGGAACTTCTTCACACAGAGAATGGTGGGCGTGCGGAAGGAGCTTCCAGCTGAAGTGGTGAATGTGGGTTTAATTTTCACTTTTTAGAAGAATTTGGACAGGTACATGGATGGGAGAGGCATGGAGGGCTATGGACTGGGTGCAGGTCAGTGGGACTAAGCAAAAAAATAATTTGGCAGAGACTAGAAGAGCCAAAGAAGCTGTTTCTGTTCTGTAATATTCTATGGTTCTAAGACTGTACGAATTGAATTGATATTCAAAGTTCATCACCATTCCCTTGCAATTCCAGAAACTCTTCCAAAGTCTAAAGAAAAAGGGAAAAGGAATTTACTGCTCATTCTAATGCATGGAATATTACAATGATTACAAGATAACAAAGGGAGGCATGTTTAGCATAGCAGTTAGTACAATGCTTTTTCAGTGCCGGCGACCTGGGTTTGAATCTGGCGCTGTCTGTAAGGAGTTTGTATGTTCTCACCATGTCTGCATGGGTTTCATCCAGGTGCTCCGGTTTCCTTCCACCCTTCAAAACATATGATGGTTGTAGGTCATTTGAGTGTAATTTGGCAGCGCGGGCTCATGGGCTGGAAGGGCCTGTTACTATGCTATATGTCCAAATATAAAAATTAAATTAAAAAAAAACAAAATATGAAGGAAAAAAAACGTATCTGGATTTCAGTCTGAAGAACTTCAGTCAGATAACAGGTAGAAAATCTTGTGAAATGGTGTGAGAGTAACAACATGAGTCTTAACATGGACAAGATGAAGTAGATGATCATGGACCTCAGGAGGATATGGAATGGTCACCCTCCACTACTCATGAACAACTCTGAAGTATTGAGTGTGGAGAGCACCCAAGTTCCTTGGAGTTCACTTAATTGGTGACCTATTGTGGACACTTAACATCACCTCACTTGCCAGGAAGGTGCAACAGTGACTGCACTTCCTGAGAAGACTGAAGCGGGCAAGGCTGCCGGCCACATCAACCTTCTACGGGAGCTCTATCGCGAGTGTCCTGGCCGGCCGCATCACAGTGTGTCGTACCTGCAGTATAATTTTGAAATTTGTTTACTTTTTTTTTTCCCTTTTGGCTCATTACAGATGAGAGACAATGAATGTAAACTAGCTAAAACGGTAAAGGTCAGCAATATTGGTTTCACAAGCAAGAAATTGCCTTTATTCAGATAGTCAAGGGATTAACATGTTCATTTTAAGTAATTAGGAAAACATTCTGAAGCAATTTTGTTTTAACAATGGCAGTTTTTAGGTGCTTAAGTCATGATGAAAATTGGCTTGGGGTTAAGCTAATACACATGTATAAATATGATATTGGCTTTAAGAACAAAATAATACTGTAGTTTAATTAATTTACTGAATAATTACTGCAATGTGTTTGTCCTTAGCACATAAAAGACTAAGTTCTTGGTCTCCCTCATGAGAGTGTCGGCTTCCTCATTCAAATCACCTGATCATTGCAAGCTGAACGCGTTACATGGTTCACTGCCAGGCTGCTGGACAGAATGACTCATAGTTCTCAAGCACTTTGTCTTAAGAGAGAGTTAGTTGTAATTGCGATTGCAATCCAGACCAGAACAATACTGTACTACATACCCCTGGATAAATCCTATCTTTAGCTGAACCATTAAAGTGATGGGAATATTGAACAATGTAATAGGAGGTGATGAGTTAAATTATAAAAATTTCTTTGAATCTTACTGCTCGAGATGTTTCTGTCAATCTGATGGAAGGCTGTTGACGTGAAATGCGATCCCTTCTCTTATTCCACACCTCAGAACAAACAGAGAATTATTTTCTTAGCTTGTGGTGAGTCACTAATCCTAAACCACTCGAAGCATTTATCCTGTCTTCCTGGTCACCTGCTCACTGTTCCATCATGTAATGAAATAACCAGGAGGACAGAGTGAAAACTCCAAGGATGTCCTTAAAGTCTCCATGTGGGAAACCCCGAACTATCTCGATCTCCCCTTCATCCGGGTCCAGGGTGATTCTCTTTCTTCAGCAACCATGACGTGAAGAATGAAGGACTGAGACACTTCAGATTCCTGTAACTTGGTGGAAGGTCCATCACCTCATAAAGGATCAAGGAGCTCTCTGAACATACAAATGAATGGGCTTACATCCGACATGACCAATTAAAGTTGATTAATCTACATCAATCTAAACTCAACAGATCATCACTTCCACATTCCACCCCTCTCCCACCCCATTTTGAGACGTTTACATTCCCACACAACATAGGCTCCTGCAGGTATGGTAAACATGAAGCATTACATCCCCTCGGTCAGAGAGAAGTTATTATAATTTTCTAAGCAAATAATTGGATTTGCAGCATCCAAACTGAAAATGCCTAATGATATTGGGGTCAATTACATTCCCAAACATGGGCATAGTCTTTAACCCATCCATATAATCACACAAGTAGGCCTGTTCAGTAAGAATGAGGAGTCCACGTACAGAGATGAGGGGCAGTCACCTGGGGCAGAGCCAACAACCTGTATCTGAATGTTAAAAAAAAAACAAAAGAGATGATTGTTGGCTTCAGGAGGGCTCAGGAAGACCACACCCTGCTGACCATTGACATCTCCACTGTTGAGGTCATCAGGAGTATCACGTTTCTCGGACTGCACTTGGCAGAGAATCTCACCTGGTCCCTTAACACTAGCTTCATAGCCAAAAAAGCCCAGCAGCATCTCTACTTCACACAAAGGCTGAGGAAAGTTCATCTCCCAACAGCTTCCCCCCCACTCCCCACCTCACCCCTATCCTCACTACATTCTACAGAGGATGCATTGGGAGCATCCTCTGCAACTGCATCTCTGCCTGGTTTGGAAGCTGTACTTCCTCAGACTGCAAGCCCCTGCAGAGGATAGTGAAGTCAGCTGAAAAGAACATTGTGGGTTCTCTTCCTACCATGAAGGACATCTACAACACTCAATGCAATAGGCAATAAACATTGTGAAGGACTCCATATACCCCTTGAGGTAGGGGAAGGAGGCCTTCAACTTAAATTCGTCCGCCATTCGGTCCATTTGTCTCTGAAAGATTGAGACCCCCACTTATTCTTATTAAAATAAATGTTTAATAATAGTTTTGGTTAAACTCTTTCCAGAAGAAGCATTAACAAATGAGAAATAAAATATTCAATAAATAATATTTCTCTATAGCCTTTAAGCTCCTTTTAAATGTTTTTTTTTCACAAGCCAACAAGTCAAAAAAATAACAACTTGCTTCAATGAAAATCCAATCTTTCAACTATGAACAGTCCAAAATGAACCAAAGAAAATATGAATCCAAGCTTAGCTTGGATTTACTCTGATGCACCTGGGTCTAAACCAGATACTTGGCATCTCTTCTTAGATGCAAGTTCATCAAACTCTGGGGTCAGAGTTTGCCTCCCACCTGTGTTGAAAGGTCCTGTTTTCTGTCTTTCGTTTGGCCATTTTTCGTAAGGGGTTTATTACGTGTGAGTTGGGCGACAGGTCGCAGATGCTAATGAAAGTAAAGAGAGGAGGTGGGGGCGATTAGCGGGCTGATGGGCCGGCGCCAACGCATTTGCAAAGCATTCTGGGATTTGTAGTATTAGCTGTGCATGCGCTATACTGGCACAGCGGCCAGCGGGCCAGCTCTAATACATATTTGATATGATCTTGCGGGCCAAATATAATTACATCACGGGCCACGGGCCAGAGTTTGACATGTGTGGATTAGCAACTGGTGGTAAGCCTCTTTAAGGTCGATGGTTGAATAGACCTTGTACTGTACAATTTTGTTCACCATGTCCAATAAAAGATGAAGGGGGTATTCGACCAGAAGTGTGAAGCAATTAATAGTTTGGCTATAGTCAATTACTAGCCTGGACTCCTCTTCCCCTTTTACAACAACCACCTGAGCTCTCCATGGGCTGGTGCTGTGCTCAATAATGTTCTCATCAAGCAGTCGTTGTGTCTCAACCTTGATGAATGCTCGGTTCTCTGTGCTGTAACACCTGCTTTTTGTTGCAATTAGTTTGCAATTGGTGTTCAGATTGGGGAACAGAGGATCTATATTCAGTGTGGAGAGACAACAAGAGGCATCAGAGTTTTGGGGCATTTGATTCCGAACCATAATGGGAGGGAGAGGACCAGAATACTCCAGGGTCACGATTTTAAAGTGACACAAGAAGTCAAGACCCAGCAAAAATGGAGCACATAAATTCTTAAGTACACACAGTTTGAACTTGCAGCATTCCCCCTCTTGTAAAGATAAATGAAGCATACAATGTTCTTGAATATTTACAGTCTGTGTATGGGATACTAAATAAAAATGGTAATTAGTGAGATATACTTTGAGATTAAGGCTTTGGACTGTTACTGTGTCTATGAAGCTCTCAGTTGAGCCAGAGTCAATTAACCATTTCAGTTTATGCCCATTAACCCACACCTTTGTCGTGGAATTGCTCAGTTGGTGTGGTATCTCCCGGTCCAACATCATCGCCGCCAAGACTCCGGAGATGCCATCATTCCCCTCGCTGGAGTCACTCCCCACTTTTGGATCTTTGTGCAGGCAAGATAGCGGGGGCCACAAGGCAAGGCAAGATTGCCACCTTCCTCCTTCTTCTTCGACAGTTGTACATGGCGCGGAATTTGAACACTGGCAAGATGGCGGAGACCAAACAGTGCAGCAAGATGGCCGGGGTCCCTCCTCATTGGATGAAGGTGGTGCCATTTTTGAAATGTGGCAGGATGGCCACCAGGTTTTCCTGTGTCACTTCTCTCGCCACACAGCCCTGCAGGAAGACCATGGAGTACAACACTGGCATTGGGAGGCCAGGGGCTTGGGTTTCGGGCTCACCTCAGTCAGCCTGTCAGGGCCGTGCACTCATTGGGCCTTTCATTACCCCCCCCCATCGCCCTGCAGACTTTCACCCAGTGCCCCTTCTTACCACAACTGGAGCAGATGGAGTCTTTAGCTGAACATCAAGTTCTTGGGTGTTGTTGCCAACCACAGAAAAAGCATCCCTCAGCGTCTGAAGCCGCCTCTGTCAGAACCAATGCAGCATGTGGTGTTGCTCTGGGACCCAGGCCCTCATGAAGGGTGCTGCTGCCTTCCAAATTGTCAGTCCCCAGCTGGGCCATCTCCAGCAACTTGGCCAGTAATACATTGTCAGGCGGCACCGTGCTACCTTTCTCCAGCAACTGTTGCCAAATGTATTTGGACCGCACCACAGCTACCAGAGCATCCCGGATCTGCTCATCCTCCTGTTCTCGGGCCATGCCGTCCTCATACTTGCAGTTCCTCATGAGTACTCATAGCAGGAGCACATAGTCCTCAATGGACTCACCAGGCTGCTGCTTCTGTTGCAAGAGTTGATGCCTCGCTAGGACGACATTTTGGGACCTCATGTAGCAGGCCTTCTGCTTCACAACAACAGCTGTGTAAGTCGTACAGTCCCTGAAGATTGAGAATCCTTTCGGTATGATGCGAGAGAGGAGCGCTGACCTCTTGAGCCTATCCATTGAATAAACCTCTTGCGTGGCTGATAGGTGCATTGGGAAGCCAGTACGCAAACCCTTCTGGGGCCTCCGGGGACAGAGGGTTGATAAGGAGCATCACAGGCTTCAACAGCGCTTCCATCCTGTTCTTTATTGAATGAAATTGTAGCACAACAGAGAGGACTCAAGACCAGAGATGAAGACGAAGATGAAGATGAAGAAGAAGAAGAAGATGAAGACGAAGACGAAGTAGAAGATGACGAAGAAGAAGAATAATAAGAAGAAGAAAAAGACAAAGAAGATCAAGAACAACAAAGACGAAGAAGAAGAACAAGAAGAGGAAGACAAAGAAGAAGACGAAGATGAAGAAGAACGCGAAGAAGAGGAAGAATGCGAAGAAGAAGAAAGCGAAGAAGAAGAACACGAAGAAGAACGCGAAGAATAAGAAGAACGCGAAGAAGAAGAAGAAGAAGAAGAAGAAGAAGAAGAAGAAGAAGAAGAAGAAGAAGAAGAAGAAGAAGAAGAAGAAGAAGAAGAAGAAGAAGAAGAAGAAGAAGAAGAAGAAGAATGGCACACATGGTCTGTGGAGTGAACTGGGGTTCTGGTGGGGGGGGGGGGTCCAGGGTTTATATCGGGATATGCAGGGGATGGAGTCAGGGGAGGAGCTAGTCCCTGAGAGCATCGCACCAGTTGTGAATTTCCACTTCACGACACATCTATACTTGATCTCACATGCAGAAATCACCAGACAGATTGAGTCTTGTTGCCCGCGATGTTAACATTTACTCAGGGATATAGTCTCAAGGTTTGGGGGAGTAGATTTAAGATGGAAGAGTTAATCAAAACTGATTCTTCTTGAGAGTAGTGAATCTCAGGAACTCTCTGCCCAATTAAGCAGTAGAGGCTACCTCATTAAATGTATCTGAGATAGAGATATACAGACCTTCAAATAATTGGGGAATTAAGGTTATGAGGAATATATGGATGAGGGAACCTCAAGGTTAAGGTCAAGGCTCAAGGTTCCTTTTATTGTCACATAATAATGCATTGAAAGTATAACATACCTTATATACTTTAACTTCTACCTGCCGTAAGGCAGACCAAGAATTACCATTAATATTGCAGCCTTCTTACAGCCTCTTGGGCACAAACCACATGGTTACAGGATTCTACTTACAGACACTGTCTGCTCCTTTAACAAGGTATTTAAAGTGGGTACAAAACAGTCAGCTTTAAGATGAAACCTTCGAAACAGTGCAGTGTCTCCATTCTCTGCTCTCCCAGGTCTGCACCAGCGGCACCACCGCTGTTACAACAGCTCTAGCAGTTTTTTTTCAGCTGAGTCCTTGGCTAGATTAGCCATTATCATATTGAATGACAGAGCAGGCTTGATGAGACAGTTGGCTGACTCTTATGTTTCCTATTTCTTATGTTCTTATGTCACAATAAACAAAGTGGCCTCGTTGAGGTACCCGATGCAAACTTTAGCACACCAGTGAGTGAAGATGTCACCACAAACAGAGAGTCAAGACATAAGAAGGGAAGGCAAAGAGAGAGGAAGAAGTGGCCGAGCTACTGATATCAATGAACATGGAGCTCAGAAAGGATAGAGGGACAGAAAGCAAATTGGAAGAGCAAGAAGATTGAGAGAAACAGGAACATAAAAGATGACAGAGTCTAAAGCCCCTTTCACACTTGCCAGTGATCTCAGGAATCGAACACCAATCGGCCTTTAAAGTGGCAAATGTGAAAGCAAAATCTGCTCAACGCTGGCATCAGATGACATCATCTCATGCCAGGGATTGACGGTCTCGATCCCTAGTACAATCCCAGGCATTTGTAGATGTCGGCGTTGAGATCAGGCAAGTGTGAAATGGGCCATTGCCATTCAGGCACTTCCTATTAAAGGTAGAACAGACCAAACGCCCGGGATAAACCCTTGCCAGTGTGAAAGTGTTCAGTGTCCCAGTTAGGAGTGGCCTAGTGTGAAAAGCCAAACCCCCGTTCCTATCCCGGGACACTGAATGACTGATTGACTGGGATGCAAGTATGAAAGGCACTTAAGGTACCCAGGTTCGACTAGTTCACTTCTACAGGAACCAGAGGGCTTTAGAGCACAGAAAAGACCCTTCAGCGCAAGTCATCCATGTCAGCCCAAGTTAGTGTACTGGTTTAGTCCCATTTGCCTGCATTTAGTCCATATTTTCCTAAACCATTTCTATTAACATAACTGTCCAAATATCTTTTAAATGTCATAATAGTGTCTGCTTCTTTCGCTTCCTCTAGCAGCTCAATCTACATCAACTGAGTGAAAATGTTGCCCCTCTTTTCTCCCATTCTCACCCTAAACCTTTGCCCTCTTATTCTTGATTTGTCTATCCTGGGATAAAAAACAGTGATTATTAACTTTCTCCATGCCCATCATAAACCTTTATGAAGTCACCCCTCATCCTCCTATGCTTCAGGAAATAAAGTCCCAGTCTATCCAACCTTTCCTTTTAACTTAAACCCTCCAGTCCTAGCTACATCCTGGTGAATCTCCATTGCCCCCCTTCCAACTTATTGAAATCTGACCTAGAGCTGGGTGAACATAACTGCACTTAATGAACTTGAACCTGATAATATATGGCTAATATTCTTGTAATGCTCCAAAAATGTCACTCACTTAATTGCCAAGTTAAATAACATAAAACTACTTGTCCTCTGACTCACTGTAATTCATGATATCAAAGGTTGTTATTAATCTACGTGATGCCCATTTTTCTTCTGGTAGGTTACAGAGCAGATGGCTATTGTCAGGAACACCACACTGCTGTAAATTTCTGCATCTGAACTGCAAATCATGCAATCAGTTCCTGTCAAACAAAATGACTTGCTTCTGTTACGTGTTAGCATTCAGCAATGTTAACAGGATGAGTGGATTTATGTAATTCAGCTGAAGTATGCCACTTTTAATAAAAATACCCATCAATTCCAAACAACAGTAATCCAGTCTCCAAATTTGGTGGAAAACTGCTTTTTTTTCCTGAATTTGGCTGAGTTGCTCTTCCAGGTCAGTGGTGGACAACCTTTTAATTTTAATTTTAGACATACAGCACGGTAACAGGCCATTTCAGCCCATGAGGCCGTGCTTCCCAATTGTTTTCATCTCCTAATCATTATTTTAGTTATTTTATTTTTTTACCTGTTCCTCCATTGTTATATTTCAATGCGGATTTTAATTGTGTGAGATATCTCTGCTCATGCAACATTGTGTGGAGATCAGAAATAATTACCGGTACTGATGGCAAACAAGTAGCAAAAAAAGTTACACGTACTGGATTTCTGAAACAATAATAGAATTTGCTGGAAATACACAGCAGTTACGCTATATTATGAGACCCTTGGTCATTCATTACAAAACAACTTCACTTTATCACAATAAATGGTATTTCGGAATCATTTTAACATAATGATTGATTGCATTTTAGGTAAAAGATAGCTTGATTCCAGGCAACAAGGACAGTCTAATAAATTATATTGTCTCCTTCCCCCTGTTTGGCAATTATAATGGGAAAAAGCTTTGGCCCTTGAAAGATGGGCAATTTTCTTATCTGAGTTCTGACTTCTTATCACTATTACTGCAGGAAATATTTCCAAATATTAATGCTACAAAAGATCAGAAAAAGATATATAATGTACAGAGTACTCCAACATAATAGCATATAAAACTTAATAGCAACTAAAATAACAATTTAGAAGAATGTCAAACTCCAGAGAGATCATCTGAGGAGAATAAATATTTTTTAACCAGGTCACATCTATTTGATGTAGTTTGCCCTTCTTAATGTTTTCAACATACATTTCCAATAATTTTAAGTTTATTTTAACAGTACAGCACATGAAACCTGTTCCACCAATTAACCTACCCACCCTGTACATTTTAGAGGGCAGTAAGAACATTGAACCTTTTATCAGGATGCACAAATTGGTTCCCTCTTACTCTGTATTCAAAATGTTATTTTTTCCAAAATAGCTTACAGCTGTCCATTCATCCTATGGTTAAACATAATGTTATTTTTTTTACTAAATATTGCTATTTTAAAAAATCTAAATTGGCACCAAAGAAGAATTTGTAAATAGCCCCTTTCCTACTGGAAAACATTTCAAGAGATGTACAAAGTTACAAGCAAGAACAAAGCTTTAAGTAGAAGAATAATTCTATCCCATAAGTTTTGCGACAGTGCTGTTCTTACAGGACTCAGAGTTTCTGAGAGGTGTCAATGGAAGGTGAATAAATGCCCTTATATCTCAATTAGCTTTCCATTGTCATTCATAAATGGTTCTGTAATATGTAACAAGTAAAATTTGCAAGCATGAATGAAATATTAGCAAACACACTTCTTGTTTCATCACTAATAATCTTTTTTTTTGTTTGAGGACAGAAATGTATTGAACAGCTTTTAGAATTAATCATCCAAATGTACCAATAACAAATGGTCTGATGTTTAATAAATTATCATATTATCAGTCTGGGAAATTCCACACACAGAAACGTCATTATTCAACTCCTAAACTATTGGCAGTATAACCTTGTCAGCTTCCTGCAGCCCACTGATTGGTTGGACAGTTGACTGCACTCTCACCGGTTTGTGTATGTAAGACACTAAATCCAGCTGGTGCAGTCAGTCAGTGCATCGAAGACTTTGAAACCAGAATAAAATATTTTTTTAAAAGAGATTTAACAGCAAAAAAAATGTGCCAAGGGCTGTCATCACTACCAAGTTGCTGCTTAGAAAGGTATGTTACTTCACCATTTTCAGTCTAATGTATATCTTTGTACAGGGGAACATTACTGAGAAAACTATTTGTTTTATCTTCAGCAAAGTATAATGCATCCAGTAGTTTGCTGTCAGATCCAAGTGGTTCAAAATCCTACATTTAGTAAAACAATTTATTTGTGCAACATAAGGGAGGAGCACTTTGCAGTTCACAAGCCAAAAGAAAAATTATGTATAGCAGCATCAATGTTATAGTGACAAGACCTATATCAATTAAAGCTAAATTCCACTGGTATGTCAAACTTGTAAGTGAGTATTGTGCAAACATTATTTTGGGCATTAAAATAATTCTGAAAATAGGGACTTGGAAGTTTACAGCTGAAAATGAGTTACATTTTGAATTGATTCTCGTCAATTGAGAAGATCGGAGGTCTATAAACGTGAAAAATTTGAGGTTGGACTCAATGCAATATCTGGTGTCTGGATTACACTTCCAGATTAGGATAGTTGAGCTACGAAAAGCGATCTCCTCACAGAATCCCTCGCCCAAGATTCTTCTTAAAACTTCATGTCAGATTATCTATGCCAATGTTTGAAATCTGAAACAAAAAGAACGCTGCTGGTCTTTGAAAGAAAAGTCAAGCAACCCAATTGAAAGCAGGCTCTTATTTTGGCTGAGAGTTTCAGATTTATATTTCATAATTTAAATTTAAAGGACGCAATTACCCTGAAGTTTGGTGATGTCTCCATTTTGCTCGGGGATTAGCTGAGTATTTCTCCATTGCAATCTGTTGCAGTTTTCCCCCAAACCAAAATTTTCTGCGGGTATTCTCCAAAAAAAGTGAGCTCCCAAATGTTTCTGAGAAATGGATTTAGGCAAAGCCATGTGTGACATTTATTGATTAAACCTAATTTAAGGCATTCAGGGTAATGAAGAAAGCAAAAGGAAATCCCTTTAAAAAGCAAAGAAAAGTCTAGTTAAGAAACATGAATGAATTCAAAAATAATGAATCCAAATTCATAAATCATGATACCAAAGGCAATTGATTTTTCTACGGCTAAACTTGTTTTCTTTTTCTAGGGCAAAGGGCATTAAAGCTCGGCTGAGAATCTTTCTACAGAAGTCAAAGAAAACTTATGGCTCTGAGCAAGTCAATCATATTGAAGAAGCAAAATCCAGGTGAGCCCACAGGGAAGATCTGACTTCAAAACAGAATTATTGACCTTCAAAAAAGCTGAAATTCTTTTCTTTTAAAATGTACTGAGGGAAAATGTTGTACATTTCTTTCTCAATCAGACCTTCTTCAGAGGAAGCAAAGAAATGGAAACAATCTCTGGACAAGATGCTTTCTCAAAAACGTAAGTAGGCATGTATGTTCCTGCCATAATTGGAGCTCGGTAATAATTTTTTCATAAATCGTTGTGCTCAACAGATCCAAGTAAACTGTTTAAATGTTTTAGTGGATTAATTAAAGTGTTACTTGTGATCTAGGAGGATTTCTGTAACAGAATGCGCGGGCCAATTCATAAATTAGAAGGCAAAACATTTTCAGTTTTTATCCTTCAATATCAAACTTGAAATATAAATTACTTACTGTATTTAGGAACAATATGCCAAGGGCTGTAGAGAAGTTAAAGAAGGGGGAAAGCCCTCCCTGAATTAGAAAAGGAAGGTACCAAAAGAAAAGAATGACTACAACCCAACGCACATCTACCTTCCACATGTTATACTCTCCCTCTTCCAGGGAGGTTATTCCATTTTCTGTTGGAATCTGCATCCATTAAACAAGTAAACAGCCTGCTTTCTCTGGGAAAATAAAAAGACCGTTAATGGGTCCAATGGATTTACTTTTTGTCTTTCAGCCATGTTAAGCTATTGTGCTATAAAGATGGCTGGAATTCTGAAAAATAAACAAGGTCAATCAAGCTGAATCAAATAGCAGAACTTTGTGTAATAAATAGACTGTAATTTTGGTACCTGCCAGTATCGAACAGAAGCACCAGGGTTGGTGGAAAGTTGATGTACCTGCCTGATTAGCATAACAGTTAGGGCAACACTATTACTGCGCCAGCAAACCAAATCTGGTGCTGTCTGTAATGAATTTTTATGTTCTCCCCATGGCTGTGTGTGTTTCCTTTAGGTCCACTGGTTTTCTCCCACGCTCTAAAGACATGCAGGGTTGGAAGAACATGGTTCTCATTTTATGCTTTCTGGCAAATTGCCTGATGCTGCTTTGGAAATCTGAATTTGCTCAGCCAGGGAAGGGCAATGAAAGAGAGAGTGGACTGCACTTATAATGTACCCTAGTAAATTCTGCTTGCCACCAATCCATTGCATGAATCCTCCCTTATATCATATCAAAATCCTCATACAGTTTTTCCTGAAATGTAAAAGAAATTTTCTAAGAATGTTAATGGACTGGTAAAACTTGCAGCCATTAGATGAAATTTCTCTTCTGTTCTTTTGGTAGATGGTTTGGCTGCCTTCAGAGCTTTCCTTTGCTCAGAGTACAGTGAGGAGAACATTGAGTTCTGGCTGGCCTGTGAGGACTACAAGAAAACTAGGTCACCTGAAAAACGGGCCTCTAAAGCAAAGAAGATTTATTTGGAATTCATTGAAGTGGATGCTCCTAAACAGGTGAATCTCTTTGAATGAAATTATGCAGGTGTAGTGTATGTAGTGTATTTTTAAACTGTGAGCAACTTTAAGATTAACAAGGAGGAATTATTGATTTTTAAAAATTTTCCCCTTTTAACACTGAATAGATTAATATTGATTATGAAACTAAAGACTTCACTAAGAAACATCTTCTGGAGCCTACTATTTCCAGCTTTGATGTTGCGCAGAATAAAATCTACAACTTGATGGAGAAGGATTCTTATGCCAGATTTCTAAGATCAGAAATGTATCTGAACTTGATCAGACAAACTAAAAGGGTGGCAAGTGACTCAGACTCCAACAAGCATTCCGAGACATGAATCTGGAAGGGGAACCTTTTGGGGAAAATCTGAACAGAGCAGCAGATGCAAGCTGAGAACATGAATGGAAAGGATCAGTGGAAACATAGCTGGAAAAGGGTTAACGGTGAGCTATGAGTCTGCACAATTTACAGAAAGAATTGGACACATATTGAAGAGCATGTTGAAGATGTTGAGGAAACAATTTAAGATGAAGTGTGACTGTTAGACTTTTACACAAATATTTTATTCTTTACTGTGTAAATTATTTATTCCATAAATTATTCTGTGATATTGGTTACACATTGGAGGAGTGTATTTGAAAAAGTCTGCATGAGGAGGGACCTTGGTTTTGAAAATAAATGGGCACCTTCTGCAAAAGCATTCAAGAAAACTTCTTGAAGTATTAGCACAGTATTCTATTCCACCAGGGTCTTTTTGTACAATTCATCAACCATTAGTTTAACCTTTTAAACTTTGAGGAAAATGAATGGTAAATCATTTCACAGACATGAAATAGTAACTGAATATTAACCTGACACATCTCATCTGAACCATACTATGTGATATCCTGGGCTTGTTATTGGATCAGCCAAATCTCCTGACAGAGCTCACCATGAAAGAAATATTTCTACCTAAATAATTCCTAACAATAAAACCTGGTTTCTGGCATTATCTGTATTTTTGTAAATTCCCCACATCACTTTGAAGCCTGTTAACATCCGAAGTTTGTTACAGCCCAGGTTCCAAACTGAGTAGGGCAAGTTACTTGGAGCCTCATTGTGCTAAACATCTGCTTTCATTGCCACAACATTGTCTGTAATCTGCCATTGGTTTGTCATTTACTATTTTTGTACATCTTTGATTTTTCTCCAAGTGAAAATATAAGAGAAAAAAATAAAGAACATAATACAATAAAATGATTTCAGAATTTTTGTGTGGTGTGACAGGAAGAAAGTGCTAATGGGTGGTGTACACAATACAAAGTACTAAAATTAAAATAACGCTACTCATCGCCATTTGCATCCTTTATATTCCTGTGAGGGAGAGACTGGGTTCAAACCTCACTCCCCGAATATGGGCACGTAATTCCCAGAAGAATGAATTGGATCGTCAAAGGTTTAATTAAAAGCAGAAGCTTCCTGGGAGAAGGTAGATGTCGGCAGACAATAAGAAGCTAGTGTGTCTTAGAAAGACAGACATGGAGAGAAATGTTCAGTCAATGTTTCAGGCCAGGACTTTTGTGACCACATTGACTATTTCTTTCATGGATATAGTTTAATCTGTTGAGCCCTCCAGTTTTTTTTTAATCACTTGGTTCAAAATTCAGCATCTTTAGTTCTTGTTTTTCTCGAAACATCTGCAGAAGCAGGCTTTTCACAAGAGTGAGTAATATCAATAATGAAATAAGAAGTAAGTCACACAATTCTGTAGATATCAAGAATGAATATACCTGAAGGGAATTTTAAGGACATTCACTGAGATTTATCCGAGACTCATATATGTGTTTATTTATTTACTGAAATAGATGAAATACTTGCCCTGCATATCTACTATTTATCCGTATGTGTGTTATGTCTGATTGTGTGTCTGCATGTTTTGCTTCGAGGACCAGAGAACACTGTT
This sequence comes from Narcine bancroftii, assembly GCF_036971445.1. Taxonomy (NCBI): domain Eukaryota; kingdom Metazoa; phylum Chordata; class Chondrichthyes; order Torpediniformes; family Narcinidae; genus Narcine; species Narcine bancroftii. The sequence goes on along the minus strand of NC_091473.1, from coordinate 71,750,447 downwards.
TCATCGGGTTGTACTTGTTCAATCAGATGACAATAAACTTGACTTGACTTAATTGATACACTTATCATGCTGCCACATATATATGAAGCTAACTTGGATAGATGGTCTATTGGAATTATTATCATCTGCAGTGGATACAACAGAGACATTAAACGTAATTCAGTGAAGATATTGACAATCAAGAACATTAAGACTAATGTCATGTCTGTAGACCGATGGTGGTTTGTTTGTCTACTCCTTTTTGTTGTAAATAGGGGAATATTTTACTGTATATATGTGACTTTAAGATTTAAGTATTCCTTGCAGAATGACTTCTGATACCTCAGTGCACCGGGTTACTTTCAATAACAGATGTTTAGTTGGTAACTACACTTCCATTAGTTATCTTAGCAACACTCAAAAACCAATGTACACTGCATGAAGATAGACAATCTTTTAAATCAAACTTTAAAATGAGCCTTCGTCATTAAATAAGGGAAGGGGAAATTCTCTTGCTATTCTTACTGACATGTATCCTTTGACTAATTCTACCAAACAAATGATAGGCTTTCTGACTTCACATTGCTTATGGGAACATGGTGTGTATAAATTGGCTGTTGATAGAAAAATCAACTACTTAGAAATAAACTACAAGGATATTTTAAAGAGCCTGTAAGGTGTTAATTCAATTAATTTCTTTTGTGTATTATTTTTGTTTGTGCATTTTCACATGTATCAGGTATGAAAAGGGCTTTGACACAGATCAGTACAAAATAGAAACAGGTGCTTTGGCCACATGATGAAGAAGGGCATGTGATATGCTTGCCACTTGATGCCTTTGTTCAATGCACTTTACTGGGCAAGGCATTAAGTGCAGGTGTGGGTACGTCATGTTACAACTGTATAAAACATTGGTGAGCTCACACTGAGAGTGTTATGTGCAGTCCTGGTCACCTAGCAACAGGGAAGATGTCATTAAGCTAAAAGAAGGGAATAAAAATAACATGAAAATGTTACTGGGACTGCAAATTGAATTATAAGGTGAGGCTGAGACTTCCTCCCTAAGAGCAGAGGAGGCTGTGAGGGGACCTTATAAAGGTTTATAAAATCATGAGGGGCATAGATAAGGGAAATAGTCATGGTCTTTTTCCTAGTCTAGGGGGATCGAAAACTGGAGGAGATAGATATAAGATGAGAGGGAAAAATTTAAAAGAGATATGAAGGGCAATTATTTCACACAGAGGGTGGTTGGTATATGGAACAAGCTGTAAGAAGTAGTGATGGAGGTGGATAGAATTGCAACATTAAAAAGACATGATGCAGATACATGGATAGGAAAGATTCAGAGGGATATGGGTCAAATGCAGGAAAGTGGAATCAACTTGATTGGCATGGAGAAGATGGGTAGAAGGGCACATTTCTGGCTGTGCTCACCACAATATCAATTTAAAATAATTCCATCTGCCTGTACTTAGTCCATATCCTTCTATTCGCTGGCTGTTAATGTGTCTGTTTAAGTGCCGCTGGAATATTGCCATCCTCTCCCATCTGGCAGGACATTCCAGGCTTCTACCACTCTGTTTAAAAGAATTTGCCTCTTTTGCACTCACTCAAAGCCTCCATATTATTCCTGTAGTGCAGAGACCAGAAATGCAACAAAACAAATGTGGGCTAGCTAAAGTTTTATACAGTTGCATTATGACTTGCCAAAGTTTATATCCATTGCCTTAACTGAATCAAACTTCCCATAAGTAACTCCAAATTTAAATCAACTATAACTCTATTGATGTTTATTGCTGTAATCAACTAAGTAAAAATTAGAATGAAGCATTTTTGTCACAAGACATCTCTAATTTGGGTGAACACCTACCTTCAGCAAATGCTATCAGTACCCCTTGATATTTGCATATCCACCTGCCTTACACTTGCTAACTTCTAGCTTGGATACCCAGATATACCAGGTACCTGCAGTAACTATCTCATCTCCAGTCAAAGATCAGAATATTCCACAGGTTCTCTAGCTTCATACCAGAGAACACTAGGCAGCACTATTTCAACAAACACACCAAAATGCTGGAGGAACTCAGCTGGTCTTTTCAGCGTCTGAAGGAGGCAAAGATATTTTGCTGACGTTCCAGGTCTGAGCCCTTCTACAAGGAAAAAAATCAGAAAATGCAGAAGCAGGATCTATCATAATGTCTCAGAATTCAAATAATGGGGCAGGAAAAGGTGTTAATTGGATATGATAAGGGACTATGTTAGAATTTATCATGTCTATGTGAAAGGAGTCAGGGAAAGGAGAGACGATGGGAAAGAAGGGGGTGAGGGGGTTTTAACAAAAGCCAGAGAAGTCGATATTAATGCCATCTGGTTGGAGGGTGTCCAATCAGAAGATGAGGTGTTGTTCCTCCAATTTATGAGCGATCTCAGTCTGGCAATATATGAGACCATGCTCAGACATGTTGGCAAGGGAATGGGATGGAGAACTGAAATGGGTGGCCACTGGCAGATCCATGCTATTGTGGTAGAAAGAGCTGAGGTGCTCAACAAAGCAATTTCCAAGTCTCTGTCCAGTGTCTCCGATGTAGAGGACACCACCTCGGCTCATTCTGCTGCAATAGCATGGATCTCTTAATTTCTCAAAATATGGTAACTAAAATAATAAAAGATGTGCATCTTAAAACTAGATTTTATCCTTATTTGATAGAACAAAGCACAGCCCCTGTTTGTTCCTTGATCCAATGGAAGCCCTTGAAAAACAACTGTGAAATTAGAAAGATTTACCTTTTACAGTAGAAGTCCAAAAATCTGATAGATCAGGATCTCCTGATAAACAGGACTTTTAAAAACATATCAAATTTTTAAAAGTTAGCGGGTTTTTGTTTTCGTGCAGGCATGCGTGAGCACCACGGGTTCACAGTGGCAACAAGCAACCATGCTTATTGTCTTTATTTTTCTTTAAAACTGTTCATTTTGATAAATGAAGCATGCTGTACTTGCTAATGAATAAATTATCAAAATTTACCTGCTCATCTCTTCTTTATTCTGACTTAAATTTGAATTTTAAAAGTACTGCCTGAGAATCCCTAAAATATGAATAGACCCAGTCTCCGAGCTGTCCAGATTTTAGCCTCCTTCAGACGCTGAAAAGACCAGCTAAGCTCCTCTAGCATTTTGGTCTGTTTGTTGAAATAGTGCTGTGTAGTGTTCTCTAGTATGAAGCTAGAGAACCTGTGGAATATTCTGATCTTTGACTGGAGATGAGATAGTTACTGCAGGTACCTGGTATAAACCATCAAGACAGTTTTTACCCTGACTGCTGCCATAAATGCACCATATTATCCTCTGCAACTGATGCCCTGGAATCGTGGGAAGTAGGTCATAACCCTAAATAACATTGGTTCAGTTGGACAGGCCACATTGTTCATATTCTACATGTTCCTGAAACTTGCTTTCCACTCTTAGCTCAGTATAGCAAGAGATTAGCAAAGTAGTGAAAATAAATGATTCAAGGATGTTCCGAAAACTTCCTTGAAACCACACAACAGACCACTGACACTTAAGCCTGTGGCTACTCAAAGTGGATAAGAATTCAGTATGGCATGAGGAACCTTGCGTCCCTTCATCTAGAAAAGCCCCAAGGCCTAAAATACACACTGTAGTGCGCTGTTAGCCAGAATCAGACACACACAAGTTAAAGGCTATACCACAGGCTTTAATCCAAAAAGACTTCCACAGAGCCAGGCTGGCTGTGGCTGCCACAACTCTGAGTGAGGCCTCGGGAGGCTGGTGCAGGCTTATACTCCGGAGGGTGATTGACACCCAACCGGGTGGGGCTTGATTCATTCAGGCTGACTGATTGGCAGCTGTCCAGGTGTTGTCCTGTCCCCTTACACTCCTGGAGGTACAGAGGTTGCCCCCTGCAGTAGGCCAGTGGTACACTCCTGCAGGTACAGGTGTTGTCCCCTGCAGTAGGCCAGTGGTGTAGCACCACACACACCTATTGATCAATTATTTCCTGTTTTACTTGAGGCAGAGCTGCTTCTATGCATTGACCTTATCAACCATTTCAGAACCCACTGAGCTCTTGTGGTCTTCCTCAACTACGAGGCACTGCCTAAGATGAATAAGAAAGGCACACAGTATTGACGACTCACAGACATGTACAGGTATTAGTATCCTGGTGGAAGCTTTGAATTGATTAACAGCAGAGTTGCTCTTTGTTTTACGAAGAGTTACAAAAAATGTCTGTACATTATATATTATCAATCCACTTTGTTGGTAAAGCAGAGGCAAATGCCAAATGCATGCATTTTTAATTGAGCAAGAATGATGCTGGAAAAATGTCAGCTCTGCCCAGGTGACTCACAACCAGAAATTCTTAATCCAATTCCTGACGGAAGGTGTCTAATGTGAAATGAGGGCTCCGAAAAAATAGCTTTTAGGCCTAGTTCACCCATAATAAATGGGACCATACTCTCCAGCTTCTCAATTTCAATTTCTTTGTGGTTTTTAGAAGGATAATGAAAAATTTAGAAATAAAAAAAAATCAAGTAAAAGAGTATTGTTAGCCTAGATCAGAAAACTAGACAAGACTTGTAATACTGTATCATGTAAGACTAATAAACTCAAAATACGTTCACCCCCATTCATCCAAGTTACTTCTTTTCTCTACAGATTGAACACAAAAAAAAATTTGTTACACATCAGATTAAGTTAGAACCATTACATTATTATCCATCATAAATGGGGTGTTAAATTGCCAGATTAAATTTTTGATTTTGTACAGATGTCTGATACTCAAGAGTTTATATAATGCAAAAGATACTTTGTGTAAAATATAGGATAACTGCCAAAATGAATTTTATTGCTACTTTTGGAATAAATAATTTGCCTTTCCCATTTTAATTTCAGGGAGCCAATAGTTCACTAGATAAAAAGTCCTTGGCAACGTAGTCCTGAACTTGTGCATTTTAAAGGGTTCTGGTTTAATTACCATTCATTGAGCAGAACTGGGGTCACATCATTTGCTCTCTTTGATATTAGAAGCAGGAAGGAAAAAAATGGTAAAGTTAGGGTGTGGGCAAGGGTGCAAGAAAGTAAAAAATTCTTATCATACAAATTATGATGGGAAGAACGTGCATGAGGAAGGATTTAATGAAGCCAAAATCACGTCCAGTTGGAATGCTCAACAAGTCATACCTCTTCTGGGCATCACAGTGATCAGTAGAGCTCTTGTGACCTGGCTTAAATTGGACCTCAGGTGCTGTCTGTGTTCTCCCTTTGACAATGTAGGTTTCCTCTGGGTGCTCCCATTTTAAGACGAGAAGTGGGAGCAGAAATAGACTATTCAGCCAATCGAGTCTGCCCTGCCATTTAATCATGAGCTGATCCAAGTTCCCACTTAGTCCCACTGCCTGGCCTTCTCCCCATAACCTTTGATACCCTGGCTAATCAAGAACTTATCAATATCTGCCTGATATACATCAAATAACTTGGCCTCCACAATCACCTATGGAAACAAATTCCACAGATTTACCACCCTCTGGCTAAAGAAATTCTGTATCTCTGTTTTAAGTGGACGCCCTTCAATCATGAAGTTTTGCCCGCTTGTTCTAAACTCTCCCACCATGGGAAACAACCTTTCTACACCTATTCTGTCCATACCTTTCAACTTTTGAAATGTTTCAATAAAATCCCCCCCTCATTGCAAATAGGTCAGTTGCCATGTTTTATTGCTCCTGTAGTGATCTGGGGATAGTTATTGGCAATGTGTGGAAGAACATAAGGGGTTATAGTAGGATTAATTTAAAAATGGGTGCAGACTTGAAATGCTGGAGCATGGCTGCATCTATTGTAAAATAAAAGTACTGCATTGACTGCTCTGATATATGACATTATAAAGAAATATTGTACTTCAATGACAAACCTTATATCCATTTTATAATGTTCTCTTCCCTATATTTAATTCTGGCAAATTCCTCTGGATGAATATTACACAAAAAGCATTGTTTATCAGAAAAAATTGCAGGAACAGACAAGTCTATTGGATCAAAAAAGTGTACTGATTATGCATTATTGCCATGAGATAGAAAAATGCTTCTTGGCCTGTATCTTTAAGTGTTTAAATGACAAAACAAGTATGATATGTCATGTGTAAATGGACTGTTGGCGCCCTCTATGGATCAAAAATATTTTGAGTTGGCTTTAAATTATTTCATGTCATGCAGTTTGAAGAAATTGAAACAATTTACCATGTGTGAAAAAAGTCTCAAAATAAAAATAAACTATTTTGAAAGAAAACACTTGTTTAAGTAATAGTTTTAATGCAGTTTTGGCATTTGAAAAACACCCCGAGTGCTACACTGAACCATTTCCCCCACCCCTGAAAAAAGGTTGGACCCAGTTTGCATGTGACTTTAGGCCAGATAAGATGAAGTGCATTATGAATATTTTATATAATCTAATTATGTATTTTCCTCCTTCTTTATATGATTCGAAGTTTGTCAATTGGTACGATAATGATATTCAGTGTTTTCGAGACTTGTTCATTGACAGTTATCTTTTGAACATTTATCAGCCAAGTTTAATTTACCAAATTCACATTTTTTAAGATACTTGCAGATCAGAATTTTTTTACAGGTTCAATTATCAAATTTTCCCATAACTTGTAAATCTTATGCAGGATGTAATTTTCAAATTACAACCTTCCCAGAAGGATTTAATAACTTTATATATGACGTGCTTTCAAAATTGCATCAAGTTTCCCTCGATAAAATTAAAAAAGCATGAGAGTGGGGGACGTCACGTGGTGTGGTAGAATCAGGACGTAAGAACCTGACCCTCCCAGGAATTAATTCAAAAAGAACCCATTAAGAAAAGTATAAAAAAGGCAATTGAAGAAAAAAACAGTACTCTAGAACTGTACGAGAACACTTAAATATGTTGCCAAAAAGAAACAAACCTGTACCTGAAACCCAATGACTGGAACAAGAAGATGGTGGTCAGAGGCCTCCTTTATTAATAAAATATTTTATTTAATATTTATTTATGGACTGTGAAGACACTGAATTGTCTGCCTTCAAAAAAAAACCTATAGTGCCTGACCACCAGGTACAGTGTCAATATCTCCCAATCAAAGGTGCTATATTTGAGCTCAGGTGGCCGGAAGTGCCAGGGGTTGCCATTTCCCTTCGATTAATTGCTTCAGTACGCCCCCTACCGTAAGTGTTGGAAGTGCCTATTATGAGGGTGGTAGGCACTTCTGCTCTGGTCTTGACCAATGCATCTTTGGCCTTCTGGAACGCCTCCAAGGCCTCATTGTCCCAGGTGTTATGTCCTCAGTTGAAGCATCAGAGGTTTTAATAAACACTCAGAGAAGCTTGTAAGATTACAGCACAAATTTTACTCACATCTCAGGCTGCCAGTCATGTATGAATACACTGGTGCACTGAGTATGTTCACCACTCGCTCAGTGTGATGTGGCTCTTACAATGTGTCTCACTGAGCACGCTCACCACTCAAGTGTGATGCGGCTCTTGCAGTTTTGCAGTGCTCCTGCTCCAGCATAAAATAGTCCCAAGTTTCCACTCTATATAGCATCCCCACTTCTTTAAAAAAAATCTAAAAATTAAAAAATTTATTAAGATTTAAATTTATTAAAAATAAATTGTTACTGCTTCTTTACCTTCATTTGCCATTAAGAATTAAATATTCTAATTATACAAATGCAGTTCTATATTCTTCTCAGCGGTATCGCACTGGTGGTAGGATGTTGCCTCTCCACCTCGTAGACCTTGTTGTGTCTCTTTGCTTTGGTGGTGTTGGTACGGTTGTGGATGGTGGTGCTGTTTGCCTCAGTTCTCCTGTTGCTTGCTGTCCAGTTGTTATGGTGTTGTCGGTTGGGGTTTCTACTTGCATTCCTTCACAAGTTTCTGGATTGTTAGAAGCTGCTGGTGCTTCTGGTGCTTTCCATGTCAGATCTGGAGTTGGGCGAATGTGGGTTCCGTTTGGTGTCAGCTGCCTGCCAGATTCTGTCTCAATTATGTATGACCTTGGAGTCTCAGCTTCTCCTGGACTCCAGGTTTTTGTCTCTTCCTCTTGAACATGCACATGCTGCCCTTGGAAGAGTTCTGGTAGTGTTTGTGCATGTTTATTGTAATGTTGATTACTTTTCTCTTGTATATTAGTCAGCTTTCTTCTTGTTTCCTCTTGGTCGTCTGGTGGATGGATTTTGCTTGGCAGGGTTGGCTTGTATTTTCTGCCATTCAGAAGCTCTGCTGGGGATTTTATGTTGGCCCTCAAAGGCATGGCTCACAGTGACAGAAGGGCGAGGTAGGGATCTTCCTTTGTCTCTCAACACTTTGTGAGAGTGTGCTTGATTGTCTGTACATGCCTCTCAATGAATCCATGGCCTTTGGGGTAATGTGGTGATGAAGTAGTGATGGTGAGCCCATATTTTTCAGCCATTTCTCTGAATTCACACCATGTGAATTGGGTCCCATTGTCACATATCACTTGTTCAGGTCTCCCCTGTTCTATGAAGAGCGCACGTGCTGCAGCAGTGAAGGTCGATGCTTTCAGGTCCTTCAGTTTCCTGATGAAGGGGAATTTGGAGTAGCAGCAGGACACAATCAGATACCATTCTTGGTTTTCTGTGAACAGGTCTGCTCCCACTGTGTGCCATGGCCTGGCGGGTATTTCCGCAGGTACCATCTCTTCTTTTTGTTGTATATTTCTGGCATACCGGACATGTAGCCACCATGTTTTCGATGTCCTTGTATATGCCTATCCAGTAAATTCTTGGCTTTGCTCTAAGTTTGCATCTCTCCATTCCCATGTGGCCTTGGTGTATTTTCTGGAGAATTTCTTTTTTCATTGTCTCTGGTATTATCAGCCGAGACCCTGCCAGCAGCACACCATTCTCCAGGGATATGTCATCCCTGACAGACCAATACTGGTGTATTGTAGGCTGTACCTGTTTTATCCTTTCTGGCCATCCCTGTATCACTTGTTGGGAGAGCAGCTGCAGCTCTTCATCCTTTACAATTTCCTTTTTAATCTGGTTTAGTTTGTTATTAGTTACCCTGACGAGATGATGTATCTTGATTTCCATGTCTTTCATTTCGTATTTTTCATTTGGGGAAAGACGTGACAAAGCATCAGTGAGCACCATTTCCTTCCCTGGCCTATACTTCAAGGTAAAGTTGTAACGCTGGAGGGAGAGGAGTAGCCTCTGTAGTCTGGCTGGTGCCTTGCTTAGGTTCTTTTTCTGAATGTGTTCCAGCAGGCGATGATCACTCTCTACCACAAACTGACTCCCATAGAGGAATTTGTGGAATTTTTCACATCCATATACGACTGCCAACAACTCCCTTTCAATATTGGCATATTAGGTCTCTGCTGTTATCAGGGCCTATGAGGCAAAGGCTGTTGGTTTTCTTTCCTGCACCAATGCTGCCCCAAGGCCTCTGATGGAAGCATCTACTTGTAATGTGACAGTTTTTTTTCTGTCATAGTAGCTCAGTTCTACTTCTCTGCTGAACACTTCCTTAAGCTTGTCAAAATCTCACTGATGCGATGGTAACCACTGAAACTCCACATCCTCTTTCAGCAACTCTCTGAGGTTGTCTGCATGGTCTGACATGTGTGGGGTGAAGGAACTCGTATATTGGACCAGGCTGAGGAAGCTTCTTAGTTCTTTTATGTCCTTTGGGTGTTCCATTTCAACAATGGCTGTTACCTTCTCTGGGCTTGGCCTGGCCCCTTCAGGTGTGTACACCATTCCAAAGAACAGGCCCTCTTCCACCTTAATGATGTATTTATCTGCATTGAGTTTGATGCCGGCCCCTCTTGTTCTCTCCATGGCCTCATGTAGGTGGAGATCGTGAGTTTTCCCGTCTCTGCCAAAAATCTGGATGTCATCTGCGAGGTTGACAGTGCCCTTGCATCCCATGTAGGTCTCATCTATCTTTTGCTGGAAGATGTCTTGGCTCACCTTTAGGCCAAAAGGTAGACACAGGAACTAGTACTGGCTGAATGGAGTGTTGAAAGTTGTTAGCAGTGTCGATTCTTCATCCAGCTTCACATTCCAATACCCATTCTTGGCATCTAGCTTACTGAAGATTTTTGATCCCGCTAGTTCAGAAGTGATGTCCTCCAGCATTGGTATTGGATAGTGCCCTCTTTTGATTGATTGGTTTAGGTCTTTGGGGTCCAGACATATTCTTAGGCGGCCATTTGGTTTTTCTTTTACTACTATAGAATTTACCCAGTCAGTTGGCTCCACTACTTATGCTGTTACTCGTTTTTCTTCCATTTCTTCGAGCTCCTGCTTTAGCTTTTGTTTCAGCTCTATTGGCACCTTCCGTGGAGCATGGATTATTGGTTTGTATTTTGGGTCTATAGTAATGTGGTATTCAAAGTTCCCGAAGCACCCGACTGTGTCACCAAAAGCATTCAGGGTACATGTCCATGAGCTCAGCCTTGTTTGTGATCGGAGGGCATTGCTCAAGTGGGGTGTCGCTATTGATCCTCTTGGACATTTTCTTCTCTCTGATCTCATTGTTTACAGAGATTAGCTATCATTTTTGACAGCTATTCAGGCCTAGGATTGCTGGTCCGTCGGCGTCAACCACAAAGAATGTGCATATAATGCTCTTTCCTTTATGTTTGCCTTTTATCGGACTTTTCCTAGTTGTTTAATCACGGGGCCACCATAGGCTGTGAGCGTGACATATGCAGCTTCTAGTGTGCCTGCCTCCGGGTACCCATTCTTTATGTACTCGGGGAACATTTGGCGGGACAGTCTAAGTGGGAGAATGTTGCTTTGTAATCCAGTATCCAACTTTATTTTCAAGTTGAATGTTGTTGGTTTGATTCTGATCTTTCTTTTAACTTGGATCGTGGTGTGCAATTCACCTTTTTCTCCCTTCCCTTTCTTGGACATCTCATGAAGGAGTATTGTTTCAATGCTGAGCGTCAGTGAATCGGAGTCACTGCTGTCACTTCCCTTGACGTGGTGTACTTTCCTTCTGTGTTCTTGGTTTCTCTCTCTTTTTGTGTCAGACCTACACATCTTTTTCCAGTGATTGACCTTCCCACAGGTCCTGCACTGTATGGTGCGCATACGCAGGCCATTTCTTGTGGTCATTGAAGGGGTGTATTCTGCTGCACTTCCTGCAGTTCTCGGATGTCTGTGACTTTCTCTGCATGAACTTGACCCTTCTATCTCTGTGCTACATGTTGGCCTGCATGGAGAGGGATTGCATTTGCCTCCTCGTGGCCTCGAAGGCCCAAGCTGTGTCTAAGGCATCTGCTAGTTTCAAGCTGTCTTTTCCTATGAGAGCTTTCTGCCCTTCAGGATGAGCGCTTCCCCAGATTAGTTGGTCGACTCTTCTCTCCTCTATTTCTTTGAACTTGCATTTTGCTGCCATGTTCTTTAGCCTTGTGAGAAAATTATCTACTGCCTCATCAGGCTCTTGTTTTAATCCCTGGAACTCATATCACTTTATTCTATTGTTGGATTTTGGTGCCAGATGAGAAGAAAATTTTTCTAATATCCTTCCTGGGTTATTTTCTTCCCCTTCAGCCAGCTCCCAGCTATTAAACAGGACTAATCCTCGCTTCCCCTGTCCAAAGAAGGATGTAACTAACCTTTTCCTCTGGAGTGATTCCCTTGAGGAGACTTTTGAATGCCAGGTTGCACTTCAGTTTGAACTTTTTAAAAGCCTCTATGACATTGTCAGATTCCCCGTCCATGACTGGGTGTAATGTTGCTGCTGCTGTGGCGGCGGCCATCTTCTTCTCCAGCTGCTGCTGAGGCCATCTTCTTCTCCAGCTCTGGTCATCAGGTAATACTGCTTTTTTTCCTTTGTTCCTTCTCTTCGTGCTTATTTTAGTTTATAGGGATTTTTCCCTTATCTGATGTGGGGTTCTGTCAATCCCACCGCTGCCACCATGTTATGTCCTCGGTTGTATCATCGGAGGTTTTAATAAATACTCAGAGAAGCTTGTAAGTTTACAGCACAAACTTTTACTCACTTCTCAGGCTGCCGGTCATATATGAATACACTGTTGCAGTGAACATGCTCACCACTCAATGTGATGCAGCTCTTGCAGTCTTGCGATGCTCCTGCTTCAACATAAAATAGTCCCAAGTTTCCACTGTATATACCAGGTAATGACCTTACCCTTCCCTGCCATGAGCACGAAAAGGGGGCACGTGATGTGGGCCACTGCCAGTATGAATCAGTGATGAGTTAATCACACCAGAGAATTCTTGTAACCCCTTCACTGTGCGGGTTTTGCCGAAATGCCAAATGGCCTCTACCTTTGTGGCAGGGGGTTTTCTCCGTGCCTGTTGATTCGATGCCCCAGGAAGTCAATCATTTCCAACCCAAACTGGCACTTAGCAGGGTTTTAGTTAGTCCAAATTCCTGCAGCTGGACGCACAGTGGCCTTAGATGGGTCGCGTGCCCTATGCTGTTGCAGCTGGTAATGACAATATCGTCCAAGTAGATGAACGCGAATGGGAGATCCCGATCCACTGCATCCATCAGCCTCTGGAAGGACTGGACTGCGTTCGTAAGTCCAAAGGGCATTTTCAGGAATTCAAAAAGGGGTAATGATGGCGGCTTCAGGGATGTCATCAGGATGGACTGGGATCTGATGATAGTCCCTGATGAAGTCAACTTTTGAAAACGCTCGTGTCCCTTATAAGTTAGTGGTAAAGTCTTGGATGTGGGACATGGGGTACCTGTCAGGTGTGATTGCCATGGGGCTTAGGAATCTGCTTCACTGAGGTGCTGTTTTCTTTCTTCACTCTCCAGAGCCCATCTGCCTGGGCTGCAACTTTCCTGGAGTCACCGAAGTCCTCGTCAGCAAACAAGAGTTGGATATCCTTGGGCAGCTGATCCAGGAAAATCTGCTTGAAGAGCAGGCAAGGCTTGTGACCCTCAGCAAGGGCGAATGGGGTCCTGTCCCCCGAACATCCATATGTAACCATCAGGTAGTGCACTTCCGCCATTAGAGCCTGTAAGTGTGGGTTAATGCCTCCTTGAGAGCATCGTATTTGCTTTGCTCCAGAGGCTGCTGTAGGAAATTGATGACTTTTGCTGTTGTCTCTTGGTCGAGTGAACTCACCACATAGTAGTGTTGTTGGCTTTAATCTGTTAAAAGTGGAACTGAGCCTCAGCCTGTTCAAATCACATGTTTGGCTGCTTGTTCCATCATCTTCAGGTTCAACTGCCAGTTGGACCTGCCGGGTTCACCAATGTAACGTGCACGTTACCACAAAATGTGAAAAAAATGACACACACAAGGATTCGAAGTTGAAGACTGATTTATTGCACTGACAGCTGTTTATATTCACTCCCCACTGCTGATAACAGGAGTGGTGTCACGGCAGCGCTGATCTCTGACTGGGCAGCGTTCCTGCCCTGGTTCCCACTGTGTGGGTGGTCACCTGGGATGAAGGTCATTGGCCCCCATGGGGTCTGTGCAGTTGTCGGCCATTTTGTATACCAGGCTGCATCCCAGTTACCAGGACGCTACAGCAACCATACTTACCAAATTCAGGTGTAAATCTTTAGATGAGTCCTTCCCAACCCTTGAGACCAGCTTTGATCTTCTCCAAAGAAAACTAAATAGAATATGAATTTGTGAGCCACGGAGTGTCACTTTTCAGCAGTCTAATTTGTTATTCTTTTCTTATCTTGACTATTTTTATCTTTTTCTTGCTTTTCTATATTTTCATTCTTTTTCTTTTCTTTTCCATTGGGGTTTTTTGGGGGTGGGGGTTGGTGGATCTGGGTTAATACCAACATAAGTAAATATTTAATGCACTTGTATTTTAACTTTGTAATTGACTTCACGTTTGATAAAAAAACATTTTCAATAAAATGTTTAAAAAAAGAGCATGGGAGCATGATCTAGTTTTTTATCTCAAACATTAGGATTTGATTCTTAGTTGATACTTCTTCACTGTGTTCGACATTCTCTTATTCAGTTCAAGGTTGTACATAGGACTTGCATGTCTAAAGTCAAATTATCCCGCATATATCCTGATCTAAATCCCCAATGTGATAGACACAATGACAGGAAGCAACCTTGATACACGTTCTGGGCTTGTCAAGCTCTTGAATGTTATTGTGAGATTTTTTTTGTGTTTTATCAATATTACATGTTAATCTTGAACCTAATCCTTTAACAGCTTTGTTTGGGGTGTTAGATATTAATAAGCTATTTTCATTTTCTTTTAAATATGGAACGCTTCACGAATTTTCATGTCATCCTTGCGCAGGACATGCTAATCTTCCCTCTATCATTCCCATTTGAGTATCTGTGCTGCTGAAGGGAGCATTATAAGTTATTTTCTTCACCTGATCATCAAGTCATACTATTTAAACTCTTTTGGCATGAAAAGCTATCCTCCTTTTTGGAAGTTCCAAAATATTTCAGCTATTCACAAAACTTTTGGCAAACTGTCATATTGACTTATATCAAAGTTAAAGTTATGAAGCACCTTAGATAATTTTGTATCAAAATACTATATGTATACAAGCTCAACTAGTCAAATCTTCATCAGAAAAGTATTTTCTAGGGTCCATTGAAAAATAGGAACTCAAGAGAGCCTCTGAGGATATTCTTAGAGAGAATAGAGAGCTTATACAGATGAAGATTTTGATCAGTAGGGAGTTTCCACTTTAGATTTGTCTGGAACAGAAGGGCACAAATATCAGTTACAAATTAGCAATAAAAAATTGGGAAACATGGAAGTTAATGCAATAAATTTCAACTGAAGTGGTACACTTTGACCCATTAACAAAGGAGAAGGAATTGGAGGGTCAGAAGTGCAATTTCGGAAAAAGAGTGGGAGAAGTGATGAGTAAAAAACAGCTGGTGAGTTGAATCAGTGTTTTCTGTGATGAAGGTAGTTTAAAAATGCCAGACCAATGGAGATCAGTTCAGACACCAATGTTTCACATTACATGAGAATGGCAAGACTAACCCAAAGGAAAAATGCCATGTGTCTGGTTATATCCTTGCCAGAGCATACAAAAAATGGCAGTTTTCCTCTGCCAGTACACATGAATTCCAACCTTATTCCTTGAACTGTACTAAAACAGAAAAGTCTGCAGATGCTGTGATTGTAGTACAATACACAAAAGTGCTGGAGAAACTCAAAACATTTACGATAATTAAAAAGGCACGACAACAACTCCATGTCCTGAGGATTCTCAGAAAAAATCAAACTGCAGGAGAAACTGCTGGTGTCCTTCTATTGCTGCTCCATTGATAGTGTGCAGGTCTACTGCATTCCAATGTGGTTTGCTAGCTGCTCCACAGCAGACCTTCAGAGGGTCATCAGTACAGCCCAGATTATCAGCTGCTCACTAACCTCTTTGGAGGATTTATTCAGCTCTCGCTGCCTTAGTAGCAGTCAAAATCCTGAAGGACCATTACCATCCTGTTTGACCTGCTGCCCTCCAGTAGACGTTTCAGGTCCATTAAATCATGAACAAACAGACGTAAAAATTTTTAACTGAGCCATTCGTGAACTGAATACTGCCAAGCATTGAATATTGTATTTCTTTTATCTTATTTGTTTGATGTATGTGTGCACCATCAAGCTGTGTACTCAATTTCATAGTAATTGTGCAATTATAATAAAAGGTTATCTTACCTTAAAGGATTTTACACTTCAGCCTTCTAAGGGTCTACCAGGACAATTGAGTTTGTGGACCTTGGGTAGATCGAACCAGGCAATGCAGGATTGGCAAGTTCAGCAATGCTACATGAGATAGTGGCTTGATGTTCATGAGTCTACCATGACAATTGGGTTTGTGGATCTCAGGCAAGTCAGAACAGGAAAGGGCTCAGGCCTGAAATATTGGTTACCCATTACTTCCTATGAGCTGAATGACTTGCTGAATTTCTCCAGCATTTTCGTGTATTGGTTTGAACTGTAATCGGCCATTGAACAAAATTCCAAAGGTGCATCCCTCCTACAATTCATTGCCATGAGAGTTTGAAAGTGAAAATGACTAGCAATTCAGGAGACAATGGCAGGAACTTCCTATGATGAACAGTCTTGCCTCCTGTCATTATTTCCATGAATCTAATATACATTATTACAGTATAAGCATATTAATACAGGTGCACAATCCTTTATAGACATCTAAAATCCGGAAAGGTCCAAAAAATGGCAAGTGGCAGCATGAGTTGAGCGGGCGAGGAGGCGAGACCAGCAGCACGAGTCGGGTGGATGAGAGACCGGCAGCGCGAGTTGGGCAGGCAAGGGCAGGGGGGAGAAAGCAGTGCGATTGGAAGGGGGTGGGGGTGGATATGGCAGCACAATTCGAGTGGGCTTAAATCTGGCTTTCCAAAATCCAGAAAAATCCAAAATATGGAACACACTGTCCCCCAAGGGTTCCGGATAAAGGATTGTGTACCTGCAGTGCAGTTTAATCAACAGTTTATTTTTACATTTCAAGTCACAAATCACAAAATCTATAGGCGAGAAAACTAGTATTTTATTCAGATAAAAAGCTGCTATTTTTAATTGAGAGATACAAATTGAGTCAGGCAATGATAAATGTGTTGGCTTTGAAATATCTACTTAATAATTGTTGCCTGTCAAGAGCAAATAGAAGATAAAGAAGATTGAAAAAAAAAGAATTGTACAAAAATTTGAAGTGAATGTAAATGAGATTTTAAATTCTTTCATTCATGGTTCTCTCCAGTTCTGCCTTTTGTTCACACCTCTCATGTGTAGCCTTCTGTGTTACTGTGGCCAAACGTTCATGATATTGTTCCAGGTGAGTGTACAATTTGGAAAGGAAGTCCTGTTAGTGAATAAATTAAAAACAGAGATCAAAACTTTATTCCAAATACTGTATGTTATTCCCAAATCTTCAAAAGCAAAGGAACATTCCAAGCTATTGGTGCTATCGGTTTCTTCCATATTGTGGACACAGAATAGTGGTCCTTTTGAAGGTGTAACCTACAATAACCAAACACTCTCATCTACAGGTATAAATTAAAATTGTCTGTTTTCAAAATAACACATTGTACTTCTTATTACCAATGTAGTTTTGAAAAATGAAAAATTTAGCAGAGTGCCCTTGAACTCCTCAATCTAGGTCATGGTACAGGTACAAGATCCTTTATCCGGACATCTAAAATCCGGAAAGCTCCAAAATCTGGCAAGTGAGGAGAGAGGAGGCAGCGCGAGTCAGGCGGCTGAGGGACCGGCAATCGGGGGGAGACAGCCAGGCGACTGGAAGGGGGTGGGGTTGGATACGGCATCACAAGTCCGAAATCCGGAAAATTTCAAAATTCAGAACACACTGTCCCCCAAGAGTTCCGAATAAAGGATTGTGTACCTGTACAGGCAAGAATGATTATTGACATAATGCATGATTTTTGTTTGTTTAATCAAAGCAATAAAAAAAAATCAACCTCCTATACCTTTAACTTGTTTTCCGTGGTGAATCAGCAAATACTTTTTGATGAGAGGTATTTGGAAGATCAACCAGCAATTTACACAATTCAAGTACACAAATGAATTAATAATATTTTAAAATCCCCATAACCTAATCATGAATAATCCAAATTATAGATCTGATTCTTCAAATTGTTATAACCTACCTCACATTCATGTGCATCTTTCTCTGAACTCTCTTGCCACAGTTGGATTTTCGCTAGAATATGTTGACGTTCACTGCTTATTTGAGCAACTTGCTCAGTCATTTCCTGATTTCGAAGCTTGATTCGATCATACTCGCTTGTTTAAAAAAAGTCATATTAACAAGTGTAATTTATTTCTTTTTTTTTTCATTTATCTAGACTATTCCCAAATATGCCAGAGGTTAATCTACAATAAAGGCTAAAATCAGAATTCAAGAGCACCTTTCTTCTTGCATATCTAAAGGGAACTCTAAACAATATTATAACAATCTCTTAATAAAACCAATGAGACATATCTCAGTTGTTCCCTTTCATCTGCTTGGCAGTGTGTGATAAATCATCCTGTTTCTTTTCCCATCCAAAATTTCCAAGCATGAAGTAAATTACGAAAATCTGTAGACACCATGAAAGAAGTAAAAAACCAAAATGCTGGAGAAATTCAGGTGGTCAAAAAAAACCCTGACATTTTGGACTTGAAAACCACTGTTTTAATTGTACAGATACACAATCCTTTATCCAGAACCCTTGGGGGACAGTGTGTTTAGAATTTTGGATTTTTCCGGATTTTGGGAAGCCAGATTTAAGCCCACCCGAATTGTGGTACTGTTCTCCCCCTCTCAGCCACCTGACTCGCGCTGCCTGTCTCTCGCCTGCCCGAGTCACGCTGCCGGTCTCTCCCCCGCCCGCCCGACTTGCACTACCGGTCTTTCACCCGCTCGCCCAACTCACGCCACCAATCCCCCTCCCCCTCACCCACCGACTCGTGCTACTGGTCTTTCACCCGCCTGCCCGACTCACGCTGCCAGTCTTCCCCCCCCCCCCCCTTGATTGCCTGATTCGCGTTGCCAGTCTCTCCCCGCCCGCTCGACTTGCACTGCCATCTCTCTCCCCACTTGCTGGATTTTGGAGCTTTCCAGATTTTAGATGTCCGGATAGAGGATAGTGTACTTGTACCTAATTGACTCGCTAAGGTTTCATAACTTCAAAGGAAATGGGCCAATGACAATTTTTGAAACCTTGTTCAAGACTATCTGGTGGTTGAAGGAGATTAGAAAAGCAAAGATGCCAAAAAATGCAGATAAAAATACTAAATGCATCTCCAAGATATTTTTAAAAGAATTTCTGGAGCAAAAATTAAAGTTTGGCTAAAAAAAAGTGTAGAGCAGTGGTTCTCAACCTTCTTCTTTCCACTCACACCACCTCTTTAAATATTCCCTAAGCCAGAGGTGCTCTGTGATTAGTCAGGGATTGTTTAAGGCGTATGTGAGTGGGAAGGGAAGGTTGGGAATCACTGCTCTAGACCCAATTGTTACTGAAATATTTTGATTGAGAAACACCTTAAGCAATCCCTGACTAATCACAGAGCACCTATGGCATAGGGAATATTTAAAGTGGTGATGTGAGTGGAAAGAAGAAGGTTGAGAACCACTGCTCTACACTTTTTTTTAGCCAAACTTTAATTTTTGCTCCAGAAATTCTTTTAAAAATATCTTGGAGATGCATTTAGTATTTTTATCTGCATTTTTGGCATCTTTGTTTTTCTAATCTCCTTCAGCCACCAGATAGTCTTGAAGAACAAGGTTTTAGTATCTCATATTAACTCTTCTCTTTTGTCATTTGTTATGCTCTATACATCTAGTCATCAAAGTCAATTAGGTTAGATGGTCTCACCCTTTTCCTTTATGGTAACTTGTGTACTCAGTCTCTTGAAGCCCAATTAAGAATGACTCCCATTACTGGCAACAACTGAAAATGTTTGATGGGAAAGTGCAGTAGATCTTTACTTTGTAACTATCCAATACATTACACCTGTCTTAAGCTTTCACCCACAAGAATCAGTTGATATAACAGAGGTTAACTAAGCTTTACTCTGTTAGTACTTCGTGTGCTACATTCAAGTTGACAGTGGTTTAGTTATTTTAAAAAGGAAGTAGAATTAATTGCAAGTTCAAAAGAATGTACCATTGTATTCCAATTCAAAAGCAAACATTGAAAATTTACATACGCTGCCATTGAATCAAGATTATGCTTCCTAGCTTCTCGCTTCTTACGCATTTGCATCTGTAGTTTGTCTTGCTTTCCCAACTTTGAACTCAGAACCTTTTTAAGCCGAGTCTCTTCTGCTTGCATCTTTTCAAGTTCCATTTTTTTTCTGTCTAACTTATTTTCTGCATTCCAACACTGTGCAAAAATATCAAGAGAACAATACATTCCTGCATGTGACAGATGTTATAATTTTTGACATGCATACACGCAAGATTGAACAACTATTTGACTGAAAAGGGTGGGATGGTTCCAAAAGTATATTAAAAATCTGTCACATACAGCAGTCTTCACCTTCTGTCTTAATACAACTCCATGTTGTGAATATCTTTTTTTTAAACTAAGTAGCAATGAATTAAATAATAGCCCTATGAAATTTTATACATGTATTCTTTTTGTAATTTACAAGAGTGCCCTAATAAGGACAGCTTTATAGATTAACTATAAATTTAAGATTTAATCTCAGGTGGGTTACTGTAACAAAGATTGGCTGCATTGTCTAGGAAGCATCCTAAAGTTTCAGAGTAGATAAGATACAGACACACTTGAGTTTGGTATTAAAAAACAGATATGAAAATTTTAGGATGTTTTCTTAAGAACATATCATGGAATAATGTAATAGATCTATTTAAAATTATTAAAGGATAGGCCAGGGTAAATGAAAAGAGTACAATTTCCAGTGATAGAAGATGGCATCAATACCAAAATAAAACAAACCTTAGTTTTAGTGTTGTGGTATTGTGGAATTGTCAGAATAGAGAGACAGAAAATGTCAACATACAGATTAGGTTCAAGAAAAAAGAATTTAAGAATATAGGGTTGGTAAATCTGATATGAGCTATTCGTTGAGGTAATGAGTAACCAGAAAAATAGATACAGTGGAAAAATGAAGACAAACATAGCTTCTGAACTATGCAATTAATAAACAAATCTATACAATTTAAAACAATAAAGAAATGAACACCTCATAACTGTAATACTGAGAAAAGAATAATATCGGAGGATGCAGAAAACTCCAAGAGAGAAATACACTTAACATTTATTCTGATTTACAAGGACAGCATAATCACCAGGCTACTATTAATGGGAAAATGTTTTGCAAATGTAATCTTGAAAACTCTGATATAAAATTTCAAAAATTAAACATGCCTTTTTCGATCATCTTATTATTTAGTCCATGCTTATTTACTCAAATATCTGAAGTGCAGATAAAAGTTACCACCACTCATTCCAATCAATGGATGAGCACCTGCCCTCAACTCTATGCACTACTAGAACAATATTTTGAAATCCACTTCATTACATCCAAAGAATTACACTTGTGATTTTGTGTAACTTGGGTACTTTTGCTTTTCAAAATATTATTTTTGGTTGCAGTTCTGCATCAACTTCACCCTGAATAAAGGCTCTTCAGTACATTGTGCACACTTATGTCAACAATAACTATGCAGCAATATTTAAGATGCTAAAAGAGGCTTTGCAAAACATAATAGAATAAAGGCAGGAATTTGTATACCTCAGTGTTCATACTGCTTATTTGGTCATAATCGGTCTGGGATTGCTTCAAGAAACTGCAGAAAGTTTCGAGTTCTTTTTTTTGGAAATTAATCAAATTTGCTGATTTGTCTTGAAGTTCCAATGTTCTCTCATTTTTTAGTTGCTGTTAAGTAAACACAGAAATGAATTATTATGGAAATAAACTTGCAAGCTACTTTTTTGATGAGCTCAAGTTAGTAGCTGTGGCTGCACAGAAATTAAGATGACTGACATCACACTAGTCATTAAAAATAACAAGATCAAGAGAGAAGAAACCAATCAGAGTAAAAATTCTGAATCTGGTAGGAAACATCATTTGGGGTCAGTAGCTTGGAAACCACAGATGTGGATGGAGATAAAAAGCAACAATTTAAAAAAAACATTAATACGACATTTTCACAAAAGGAATTGCTTTTTTGAATCTCATTTCAAGTGGAAAAAAAAGTATAAGAAAGCAATTGGAGTATTAAGCAGTTTGGTAAAATGGTGGAACATTAGCCAAGTTAGGAAACATCTACCAAGGGGTGGTATTATACATTCTCATTTTATACAAGAATGTTTGTACCAAGGAATTCTTCTTCTTTTCTACCGTCTCAGTCATTGCCAGTATTTCATTCTTCTGTTGTTCTGGGCATTCCACGATCATTGATTTAAGCTGTGCTTGGCTCTCCTTTGCAACAATCAGGGTCACTTTCATCTGGCTCTACAAATAATAAAAATAATTTAATCAACTATTTTAACCTGTCAACCAAATGTTGAGATACATTAATGGTTATTTTACTGTATTAAAGGCAGGATTCAGATACAGATTTCATATTTATTGTCAGAGTACATACAGAACATCACATATAACCCGGAGATTCTTTTTTCCTGCTGGCGAGGCAGAATTACCACTTATTGGTAATGCAAAAAATTGTACTCAACGTTCACATGTAAACAAATAAAGAAATGTATACAAATTGACTATGCAATTCAGATAGAGAGGGATTACTGGGTGTGAAATTAAAATTCAAAACCTATTGGGAACTTGAATTAAGCAAACCTGGAATAAAAATTTAATTTGGTAACAACAACCATAAAACCAATGGATTATTAAAAAATGTGCCATGGTTAACCAATACAGCTCAGGCATGACCACATACAATCATGTCCTTAGTAGGACCAAACAATCCACACTATTACATCAAACTACATGAATATTAAGAATACTGGACAGGTATTATTCATCCTGAGCACCAAATACCACAAAAAGTATGCCCACTAATGCTCTCTTCACTAAAATCTGAGAAACTATAACAAAATTGTGACATTTCTCTCAAATTAGTCAATTAACAACCTTCCAGCAACATGTTCCCAACTCTTTCATCACTATTCCTGAGTGCCTGGTGATTTTGGATGTGATAAAATCTTATGGTACAGGATCAAATCCAAGGAGAGAAAACTGCAGAATACCAGTGCTGCCAAATTAGTACTCCACAATAATAAGAACCACTTGTTGGAAGTACTAAGACAAAAAGAACACAAACCATTCTGGATGGATGTAGTCACTCACTAAGGGAGCTTGGAGGCGCCACTTATGACCTGGTGAAGGACTGTCAAACTGGGCCAAGTTGGAAGAGGGGATTTTAACTGATGATTACAGTTCAGGTAAATCTAGTCACCACCCATGTTTGGATTAAAGAAGTGAAAAGTAAAATTACCATAATGTATCAGAAAATGACATTGTCAGAGGAAGTGCTATCAATTTGACTTGATATTCAGCAACTTCTCCATCCCCATCTGCATCTGGAATGGAACAATGAGCTTTGTGACCATCAGAGCAAGTTAGATAGTATTGTGTGCCAAGATGGTACTCTTTCTACAACCTACGGTACAGCTACCAGCTGTAATATTGGAAACTAACATTGGGAATAATCTTTTTTTTAGCTACAATCTTCATATAGCCAATTGAGTGCTCCAGAGATGGAACTTGGGGCCTTGCTGCAGATGACATGCCATTTGCAGATTTGATCAACTTATGGGTTTGAATAGAAAATCAGAGCTAAGACATCATTCAGTTGTTTTTCTTGCTTGCTACTTTTTAAAACTGAAATACAAAGAAAGCAGGGTTCTGAGGCACGAAGCCAGCTTGCCTCTAGACTGAATTGTTGAATTGAATTTAGTTAAGCAAAACTACTATTTTCCTTGCCAGATTGGAACAGAAATTGGAAGGCAGAATAAAATTTGCATAAATGTGAATTTTTTTTGAATATTTTATTTTCATTTTATGATCAAACAAGTATCAATAATTAACCATCACAAATATATACATAAATGAAAAGCAATCACTGTTAGATTGTTCAAATTTCCAACCTCCATCCCTCCTCCCCAAACAAAAACTCCTCGAAAAGAACAGAAAAAGAAATAATGAAGAAATAGAATGAAGAAAAAGAAGAAAAGATAGAGGAAGGAAAGAAAGAAGAACTGTTGGGATCTGGATTCCAGCTCAGAAAGTCCTTTTTTTTTAAACCTCAATCACAAATATGGGAGAAAAAAGGATAAAAAAAATTCAAAAATAGCGTGAGTGCCTAAAATATTCATCCCTGTATTTGTAAATATGGCTGCTTTACCCACAAAAACATACTGTATTTTTTCCTTAAATTGCAAGTAATTTTCTCTAGGAAATGAATACACTATGCATTTCTCCATTCCATCGGGCTATGTCCAGAAGGGAATCAGACGTCCAGGTAACTGCAATCCAATTCTTGACCACTGCTAATGCAATCTTAAGAAATTCTAATTGATACCTGGACAGCCTCATTTTAGCTCTTATGTCCATAATATTTCCTATCAGGAACAATACAGAATTTAGTGGCAATTGGTTCCCAATAATCTGGTTTAATAAAATTCTTAAATTCTCCCAAAAAGGTTTCAGTTTAGATCAAGACCAGAGAGAATGTAAAAAAAGTACCTGCTTCTTCCCTGCATCTAAAACATATATCAGATATATTAGAAATCTTGACATAGCTAGGTTACAAAAAAGGCAAGCTTCACATTTAGCAGTTATCCAAAATCTTCAAGCTTTCATTGTTAAGGCTTAAAGCTCTTTAGTCTTGCAGGACCAACTGACAAAGTAAATAAACTTTGTAACAAATCAAAATCTTGTCAAAAGTTAACATACACCTACCAGTTCTTTGTTTTGTTCAGCAATTTCAACCTTCAGTTGTGCGGCTGCAATTTGAACAGAGCTCTGAACACACAAGAAAAAAGCTACATTACAATATTATTCACCTCACATGAAGGCATTTCAAGATATTGTCTACCTTTTGAATGTCCATTGCTAAAGCCAGCTGTCTGTTGAAAATAACAGCTTTGGACTGTTTAAGTGTTCTGTAAAATTCTACAGGCCTGGATAAACTAAGTTCCAAGTATGCCCAGGTAAAATTAAAGATATGCGCTTTTTTTTCCATAATCGAATTTGAAGACCAATCGTTAACAAATAATAGATCCAAACATCAGCAGCTTAGTCATTAATTTTAAAGTGGCTAAGGATAGAAAAATATCTGAAATCTGATTAGCCTGTTGGGCTCCACGGCATGCACCACAGAATAATAAATACACAAGGAATATGTTCTTCTATTTTCATAAGTTCATATTCTGCATTTTTCATTAAAGCACAAAGAAAAATAACTATTAAAGTTCAAATTTAACTAGGTTACATTTGGCATGTCCCTCAATAGCTTAAAATAAAAGGCATTGTATCCATTGAATCACTGCACCCACCCATCCAAAAATTACATATTTAGAGAAGTTAACCACTTTTGCTTGGAGGAAGTTGCAAAATGGCAGTGAACCCCTACCTAAACAGAAACTATATGTAAAAGGTAACAAGTTCACAGTAAAGAACTTGTGTTCTGTTACATTTGTTATTAACAGGATTGCAGAGGCACAAAATCTTGCCGCCCTCTGAGAAAAACTGCATTCATTTACATCATGCATACTTACTTGTTTCTGTTGATATTTGCAGTTTATCAGCTGTTTTAACTCTGTAACTTCAGCAGAAAGTGTGTCAATCTTTGCCTGTTCATCGGGTGGTATTGTGCTGGCAAAATAAATGTTTTCCAATTGTGTTAATCAATTTTTCCTTCTCAGCTTTTCTCTTCTATTCTCTTACCTGTACCCACTCATTATCTCTTATCTGTTAGCCTGTGCTCCTCTCTCTCTCTTCCTCCCTTCACCTTTATATTCAGGTGTCTGCTAGTTTTTCTAGATTCCTGTCGATGGGCTCAGGCCTAAAACATTGATTGCCTTTTACTTCCTACGGGTGCTGCATGACTGGAGTTTCCCCAGCATTGTTGTGTGGTGTCGTTTTCCATTTTAGTAATTTTGAATCACTTAATGCAACTTGTATATCTCTAAAATGTCATTGAAACTAGTCTCAAAGAAACATCTTAAGAATAATACAGCAGGATCCGATCTATTTCATTTTAACTTTGAGGTGCCATCCAGCTCAAGTGTCAGCACTTTAAATCTTCAACTGAGAAATTTTGCTCAAAATATGCAGGATAAGTATTTTTATTACAACTGTAAAAGCACAGAAAATTCAGCTCCTGCTTTGTAACAGTTTGTGAAGATTTATTAATAAAACATTCTTCTGTAATTGGATTAAAAGATCAAAGTAACAATGGTTTATTATGACCTCTGCGACTTACAACCATACAACTGAAAAATAAACTGTACAAATAAAAAAATATGTAAATATAAAAATTACGCTTGGTCGTATATCCATCAGTGTTACCGGCTGCGTGTGTACGATAGTGACCATCAGAAAGTATCCTGGCATTGCGTACATCACAGCATCTCTCTTAGTTCTCAGGAGAAAAGAATACTGTACAGGTACAGTGGGCTATCAGGAGAGCACGGGGGAGTGGGATCAGTGTGGGGACTGATAGCGTGGAGACTACCTGCCATACTAACATAACTGTAGTTCAGACTTACAACCATTTCAAGAATCAACTGGTCGGTCAGAACGGAACTTGGATGCATGTCAGGAAGTATCTGTACCCTGTTCATGGACCATCCCTTCTTACACTGATCATGTATTACTTAAGACACCACAAAAATATTGTCTGCACTAACATAACACCTTTTTTTCTTGCCCTATATATGGTAACTGTACATATTATCTGCCCTTTCCATTTATTATCTTTTTAAATTTATATACTATTGTAGTTTTTTTTCCTGAAGTACCTACTGAGATGAAGCAAGAACTTTGTTGCATATGTATATTGTACAATGTGCATGACAATAAACTCATTATTATTGTGGAGCTATCATTTGTAATTTGTGATAATGACCTAAAAGGAAAAAAATCATTGAAATGCATCATAGTGTAGAATGCCCATCAATGGAAATCGAAAGAGAGTTTCATTTAAAATTTAGTAAAAATTAAAAATCGCTGATGGAACTCAGCAGGTCTTGCAGTGTCCATAGGGCTAAAGGTAACATCCACTTCTCCGGTTTCCGTGAAACACCCCCACCCACCCCCCCTCCCTTTCCCCTATCCCCATTTCTCCTTTCCTCCAGCTATGCATTCATAGAGCCACCCTCCTCCCCAATTCTCACCTTTCCATGCTCAATTATCACCTTTTGTGCTCCTCCTCCAGCATTTTTATTCAAGCACCTACCTGCTTTTTGCTCATACCTTGACAAGGATTCAGGCCCAAAACATTGGTTATTTTTCTTCTCATATCTTGAAGTAGGATCTGGTGCCTCATGGTTTCTAGCTCTGATTCCAGGCCAGACTGCAAGGATCTGAGGTACCTACACAGCATTGACTATGCTCTCTCCGTTTCTCCTGACAACTCCTAAGTAACACCCTTGCCTCAAAGCAGAGATATCAGCTACAACTTGCTCTTTTCCTGCCATAGCTCTGGACCTCACTGGCCATGCCCTGCAATGGACCCATCCTGTACTTCATATGATGTCGGATCTATGCGTTCTACTGCCAGCTCTACACTCATTTGGCGTCCATGAAGGATTGCAAGCTTGCCTCCCTAGAGACAGCAG
The DNA here is from genome assembly GCF_036971445.1 of Narcine bancroftii. NCBI lineage: Eukaryota > Metazoa > Chordata > Chondrichthyes > Torpediniformes > Narcinidae > Narcine > Narcine bancroftii. Next base: position 71,723,150 of record NC_091473.1, on the reverse strand, counting down.
CCTCTGCAACCCTTAATGCAGGTTTCCATCTTGCCCCTGGCTGCCTGCCCATCACTGCAAAACTCTCCTATGAATGCTGCTACACCTGCTGAGTTCCTCTAGCATTTTTTTTGTGTTTTAGTACAATCATGTCTGCAGCCTTTAGTGTTTCACTTCATTTAAAATATACATCTTTATATTATATTCTCCAAAACTGAAACATTTGTAATTGTTTTGCTCACGTAACCCATATGTATAATTTCTTTTCCCACCATTTTGATTTTCCCCAGAGCTGATGATTTTGTAGTGCACATAATGTATGTCAACTCCCATTATCGGTAGACAACTCTAAGACAGCATGTAGTATATTTCCTGTACACATGGGACCTGAAGCCTTGCAATCAACTACTATCAAGAGTTTTCTTGGAATCAGCATTCCAATGTTGATATAATTGAGAAAAAACTACATTAAGATCAACATACCGAAGACGTTGTATTCTGTATTTGAGTTCTTCATTTGATGAAATCATCTGCTGCATCATCTCCAGATTCAATTTCTGTGCGAAATAGTTGCATTTTCTTATACCTTTCTACTAACATTACACTTTTGTTGTGAAGGCCACTTTGACCAAAAAGAAATATCACACTGATCTATTGTCAGAATAGTCTTGGCTATAATTTAACTAGATCAGCAAACAAAAATCAACATTTAATTTGCCTGTTTTCAGACATCAAAATCAACCTGGAATCAAAGCAATAAACATATTTATTAAAGTAAACATTAGAACTTAAAACAAAAAAGGAAGCTTGGTAGAGAATCGTCCTGTCACTTAAAAAATGCAAACTGATCAAAAACAGGGAATGCCTCAGAAAGGAGAATTCAACTCTTAGATTAACTGGCAATTGCAAGTACTTTGCAAAATAAATTCAAAGCTGCTCTGCTAAAGTAATAAGAATCAGAATTTATTGTCATGAACATGTGTCACAAAATTCATTGCTTTGTGGCAGCAATGCAGGTGAAAAATTGCTATAAATTCAATTTTTAAAAATAAATTAGTGCAAAAGAAAAGTGAGGTAGTCTGCGATTCGTTGCCCATTCAGAAATCTGATGGCAGATTTTGAAGCTGTTTTTGTACCATTGGGATTTTGTCTTCAGACTCCTTTACCTCCTTGCTGATGGTAGCAGTGAGAAGAGGGCATGGCCTGGGTGATGAGGGTCCTTGAGGATAAAGGCTACTTTCTTGAGACACCACCTCTTGCTCAAAGTATACAGTTTGTTACGGATTGGATTAATAAAATTATGAATAAAATATGTCTTTAAAAGGTATAGATTGTGGGGGTTTAGTTTAGGTATTAGTAGAAGTACACTTCACAAACTGACATTAACATTTCACTTAAAATGCACGAGTAATGAATATGCAAAGATTTCATGTCCACAGTGACTTTACAGAAACTTTGAAGAATGCCTATGGAGACTTCACCTGTAGGTGTTAATTGGACTGAGGCTCTGGGAAAAATGGACTATTATCTTTAAGAACAGATGTCCAGACTCAGAAACTGATTCCAGTGCCAGCGATCCAAGTCTGGTTGAAGGTTGTTGTTCTAAGAGGGGTCATGTAGTTTTCGTGAACAGAGAAAGGATAAACAAACAGGTGATTTCTCTTTGGAGAGAGAGGGGGGCGGGGGACAGTTTACAGCAGGAATTGGTGTTGGAGGCTGCAAGCTTTGCACTCCAGTTGTAAGAAAGATCCCATTTGAAGACGGGTTTTGAGATCTGAGCTTCGCCTATTCTCAACCCTTGTAGTCAATTACAAGAGGAAGTGGCTGGTTAACGTGTTTCTCCTGGAATAGGGGGAAAAAGAAAAACTCCGTGGTAACCCGAAAGAAGAAGTTATCTTTTGGAAGACCCATGAGGGGGCAAGTTTCTTCGGCAAGACACTGAAGTGGCTGATTGAAAGAGATCAGTTTTTGTGTGTGTGTGTCTCTCTGAAACCAATAAAGACCTTCCTTTGTGGTAACAATTAAAGTTAAAGCACCAGATCCTGGTGAAGATCATAAATGTTTCATTCTGTGCACTGTATGAAAATTGCCTGATACAAGTGAACTTGAAGAAGTGAAAAGTGAATGATTGGACAGTGAAACAAAGAACTTTTCTGAACATATATACATTACACACACATGTGCTTAGAATAGAAGGGGATTAAGTTAAATTAATAGTAATAAATTAAAGATTCATATTATGTTTAAAGAAAGGTAAAAGCAACTTTTGTTTAAGTAACCATTGTCTTTGTGAATTTCTGTTGCTGCTGGGTTTTGGGATCCTCTAGGCTCGTAACAAGTTAAAGGATCAGAAGTAACAAAACTATGATACCTTGTCCTTTCAATAGCCGAGCAATGCAATGAGAGAAGATAACAGAATCACAGTATGTACAGCAAAAGACAATTGTAAAAGTCTACAGATCATTGGTCTATTCATTCTTGCATTGATTCAATTCTGGACAATGTTAGATGTTAGACGGTTAAAGATGGCTTGATTATTGTGATTCATATATAATCCTGATCAGATTCATCAATGAATATTTTGATAGGTTTTCTCAAAAATACTCTTCCATGAATTCTGCAGGAATAGTTGGGCATAAAAATTATCATTGATTCTTTAAGAACTATCATGACATAACAAATTCAGAATAAATAAAGAATTCCCATGAACAATAATTCCAAGTCAATACAATTCTTTCTTACTGTTTGGTATAAGAGCAAACAAATTAACTGTTGCAGGAATCTTGCTGAAACACAAAATTATCTTGCCATTAAAAAAAAACTTACAAAACTTTGTTGTTGATTCAGATAGGTCTCCAGGGCACTCTTTCTGATTTGAAGGAAACTGATGATACCACTCAGGATCATAGTGGTCCGTTTTATTTCTTTGTTAACAAGCAAATAAGAGAAGTAGAAAGTTATTATTTCAGACAACTCAAAACAACCCCTATCATTATTTTATTCAATTCTTCATTGAAATCAAAATTCAGGTCACCTATAGTAATCAATAGATTAACTATAATAGCTAGATCTATAACAAAATCTATTTGAAAAATAGTCAATACTAGATTTCCAATACAAATGTTGATGCAATAAATACAATGTTTATAGATCAATAGTAATCTACAGCTAGGTGTAGTCCAAAAATATTGTTAAAAATGCACAGGGTGTTGGTGAGGCTGGAGCACTGTGCATAGGTTTGGTCCCCTTATTTAAGAAACGATGTACCAGGATTAAAGGCTGTCCAGAAGAGATTTACCAAGCCAATTCCTTTAATGAATGTGCTATTCTGTGACAAACAGCTAAAAAAGTTAAAGTGTACTATTTGGAATTTAAAATAATTAGGTGTGATCTTATTGAAACTTACAAAGGACCTCAGCGACAAGACACAGATGCTGAGATGTTTTAAATAAAAGGACAAAGTTACAAGATAAGGGATCACTCATTTAAAACTGAGGTGCGTAGGAATTTCTTCTCAAAAAAATGGGCAAATCTCTGGACTTCTAGTGTTCACAACATTCTGGGATATAGATCATAAGAGGTCATTTTTTGAATCATTAGGGATTTCAAAGCTTTGTGGGAGCCTTTATGGAGGCAGAGACCAACCCTGATTATAATGAATGGTGGAGCAGTTTGAAAGACCAAGTGGCCTATTTTCTTGTGTTCTTGTGGATGTGGCACCACCCATTTGTTTAGGAATATGGTTTGCTCCATGTAGCTTATTGTTAATTTTATTGCTCAGTCTAGAACTGATTATTCTGGAATCAGCATTATCAAAAATTTGAATTGGGCAGTGGTAATGCTTGTCTTATTTTTGGTCATGCTTTTTTAGGCTCAGTTAGCAATAAATCAACCAGACCACCGTGGAACATTTGGATGAGATAATATAGAACTTTGACAATTGCGCCAAAAAAAAGAGTGAGTGAATAAAAACTGTTATACGCCTCCACAATAGGTTCAGCAAATATATAAGGATTAAAATGATTTGCGAACATATATTGCAAGAAGCTGAAAAATATTGTTTGTGAATTCTTTGAGTGTCTCTATAGAAACAGTCTTTGAGCCAAGGTCTCTTTCTGCATGTTTAAAATAAACAATTTAGTTTGAATTTGCCTCACACTGTTTAGAACCAGGGCAAAAATGTAGACGGACCCGATAATTCTTTGACCATTTTTTTGTACGTTTTATTAACTGTTTTAAGTATAGTTTAATTGTTTTATCAAAGTTCTGAACGCATAAAGTTCTAATAAACAGTGAAAAAAAAATCAATGCAACTTTAGAGCGTATTTTTCATTTAATGAGTCAAAACAACATCGTCTTCATGCTGCCTGAGTGATTGTAAAGATCGTTGCAAAATTTAGTCAAAAATTTAGATTATTGACTCATGGACAATTGACTGGTTAATCAATAGAAGACAGATCTTCAAACAAGACTATTTAGTCAAACAATTTGGATTATCGACTTGTTAGTTAATAGAAGATGGAATTGAAGACATAGAGAATTGGAAAAATTGGATTTGGAAGAGAAAACTGGATCAATTGGGCTCTATTTAGAGCAGACTGATAAAAGGAGGCACAAACATCATCAAGACCACTGAAGGAGTGGTAAACCATTGGAAGTTCCTTCCAAGTTTTATTATAAATTAGGACACAGTTTGGTGCAATTGCCACTTGTCCTACGAGGACTGTTTTGGTTTTGGAGAGATTGTTGTGCATGTTTGGTGTCTGAATGCAACAAATGACACAATGGAGGAAGAAGTAGCTGTAGCTGCTAAGGAGCTATGTGTCGAGAAGAGAAGAAAACAGTAATTAATAATTAATTGCAAAGGTGGCAATTAGATACAAATGGAAACAAAGCAACTCTGAGCAAGACTGAGGGAGGATATAGATTACAAAAAGGGTTACAGTTGTTAGGGATACAAACCCCACAAAAGTACCAAAAAAACCATTAATATAAAATGAGATCAGCTACACGGTAATGCCTGAAGCTACACCACAAGATGGTGGTGTGGAGGATGAGCAATCCAAAATGGAGACAAGGCCAGATATTAAAGCAACATCTGACGTACAGGACCTAATAGGACCAAGGGATAGAGCATCAAATACTTCCAGCATGTGAAGTTCTAGAACATGTTCCAGAGTTTCAAGTACTGAATCTGTGCATTTAAAGATTCAGGCTGATGCAGCAGCTCTTAAGGTGGAAAAAGCAATGCTTCAGTTTAAATTGGACTTAGAAGATAAGAAAGTGCAGCTAAAAAGAAAAATGAAGCAACTGGAACTGGACAAAAAAAAAGCTGTTAACGAGGCCAGGTCACAGGCACTAGAAGGCTCAGTGGTATGTGGTGCTCAAAGTAAATTACAAAAAGCATCAAGACTTGAGGAACGACTTCAGAAAAAGAAAAGATTGAATACCAAGACTGAGTCAGTGATAGAACCACAGGATGTGCTTGATCATTGGACTAAGAAGATTAAGATGGTGCTGAGCCAGTGCTACAATCACAGGACATGCTTGGTCATGGATTAAGCAGATTAAGACTTGGTGCTGAGCCAGTGCCTCAATCACAGGGTGTGCTTGGTCCTGAAATAAACATGTCTAGGCATAGGGAGGGCTGAGCCAGTGATAGAACCACAGGACATGCTTGGTCATGAACCAGGCAGGTTAAGGCATAGGGCTAAACCAGTGCCACAAATCTGAGATCCCAAATAATTCAGGTTGATGCAAGGAGCCAGATCTCAAACCCCAATGATGGCCGCATTGGACAGTATGGGAGCCAAATGCCATCTTATGAAGGACCATACAAGGCATTCCTGGCAAGTATTAGAAATCCAGGTGAGCAAAATAACGTGTGCCTAGGCAAGATAGCTGCATCATTAATGTAGTTACAGACACTGTCTACTCTTCCCAAGAGAGATTCCATTTTTTGATTGTGATCCCCTTGAATTCCAATCGTTTATAAAAAGCTTTAAATGCAGTATTGAAATTAGGTGTCAAAACCAGGAGGATTGTTTATATTATTTACAGCAGTTCACAAGAGGACCACCACAAGAACTTGTAAAGAGTCGCCAACGTATGAATCCTAATGTACAATTCAAACAGGCAAAGTGGTTAGTAGAGAAGCATTTTGGCAACAAGTATAGAATTTCTAGAACTTTTTAGAAAAGGCTCTTTCATGGTCATTAATAAGACCAGAGGACAGGAAGGGTTTACAAGGTTATACCCTCTTTCTCAGAGGATTTTGTAACGTCATGATGGAGATTGGCCATCTTCGAGAACTTGACATACCTCATAATATGCTAATCATTGTAGATAAATTACCCAACTGGATGAGAATTATGGAGGTCAAGTTGTTGAATTCCAAAGAAGAAACTATGTGATAGTTACTTTTAAGGATTTGGTAGAGTTCATAGAAGGGCAGGTGGATGTTGTCACAGATCCAGTGTATGGAATTATTCACCAACAGTGAGTAAAGAAGTTAACGAGTCCAAATCATATCCTCCACCAAAGTTGAAGTACATTTGCCAGCTCTCTGACAGTACCGGATGAAGAAATTAAGGAAAAGGAAAGTTTGTCTGTTGAGGAGAAATGTTTGTTCTGTAATAATAAGCACAATTTGGAACAGTGTGCACGGATGGAAAAGAAGATGCAGAGTGAGAAAACTTCTTTTTTAAAGAAAAATGGAGTACGTTTTGGCTGGTCTGTATAAAGGACACATCAGCAAAAACTGCAAAAAATGACTTCGCTGCGACATAATGTAGTCAAAAACATCCTAAGATACAGTACACAATCCTTCACCTGAACATCTAAAATCCGGAAAGCTCCAAAAAAACGCCATTTTTTTTCCTGGTGCTGGTACAGGTGAGGAGGAGAGGGAGAGAGAGAGAGACGGCAGCGCGACTTGGGTGGGCGGGGAGGGGTAGGAGAGAAATGGCAGCGCAACTCAGGCGGGCAGGAGAAGGCGAGAGAGCAGCACGACTTGGGCAGGCATGTGGGGGGAGAGACGGCAGCATGATTCGGGCGGGTAGGAAAGAGAGACAGCAGCGTGACTCAGGCGGGCGGAGGGAGAGAGGCGGCTGCACGACTCAGGCGGGCGGGGGGAGAGAGGCGGCTGCACGACTCAGGCGGGCGGGGGGAGAGAGGCGGCTGCACGACTCAGGCGGGCGGGGGGAGAGAGGCGGCTGCACGACTCAGGCGGGCGGGGGGAGAGAGGTGGCTGCACGACTCAGGCGGGCGGGGGGAGAGACGGCTGCACGACTCAGGCGGCCGGGGGGGGAGGGGGAGAGAGACGGCCGCACAACTCAGGCAGGCGGGGGAGAGAGACGGCTGCACGACTCAGGCGGTGGGGGAGAGAGACGGCTGTACGACTCAGGCGGGTGGGGGGGGGAAAGAGAGACGACTGCTCGATTCAGGCGGGTGGGGGGGGAGAGAGGCGGCTGCACGACTCAGGCGGGCGGGGGGAGAGAGGTGGCTGCACGACTCAGGCAGGCGGGGGGAGAGAGGCGGCTGCACGACTCAGGCGGCCGGGGGGGAGAGACGGCTGCACGACTCAGGCGGCCGGGGGGGGGGGGAGGAGAGAGACGGCCGCACGACTCAGGCAGGCGGGGGAGAGAGACGGCTGCACGACTCAGGCGGGGGGGGGGAGAGAGACGGCTGTACGACTCAGGCGGGTGGGGGGGGAAGAGAGACGACTGCACGACTCAGGCGGGTGGGGGGGAGAGATGGCTGCGGACTCGGGTTTGGGGGGAGAAATGCAGCGCGACTCAGGTGGGCGTAGAGGAGAGACACGCCAGTGTGACTGGAAGGGGCTGGATACGGTAGCACAATTCGGGTGGGCTTAAATCGGGGGCAGCTGGCTTTTGTTCTGAAATCCGGAAAAATCTGAAATTCCGAACACATGGTTCCTCATAAAGGATTGTGTTCCTGTACTACATATCTTCAAGAAAAAAAACACAGAAAAGGAGCAAACGACAAGGAAAGAAGCAGTAATTACAGTATTGACAAGTAATCTTACTCGGGCCAGTGCAGATAACTGCAAACTCTCAATTATGCCTGTACAAGTTAAGGTCAAGAACAGGGAACACAATGGTACATTCACATATTTCTTGACAAAGTGAGCACTGTGTAATTTTGCCCAGTGAAACTTTTGAAAAAGTTTAATTTGAAGGAAAGAAGTCAAAGATTCTATTGAAAACCATGGGACAAGAAAACATCATTGAAACAACATTGTTTCAGGGTTAGATGTTGCTGGAATACAGTGACAATATTTGTGAACTTCCAAGCATATACACAAATTATGCCTGTGCATAAAGGAAACATCCCACATCAAAATGATGTGGATTAGTGGTCATATCTGAGAAAGGTTTATACACTGTAAAATATCTCTGAGATAGAGATGCTAATTAGTTTAGATGTAACAAACGAGCCTGCAGCTGACGTGGACATTACCCCTCCATAAATCTTCGTCCGCGAAGCCAAGCCAAAGAAAGAAAGAACCAGACTCTGGAACAAATAGAGATAATACTGAGTGTGACAGATGGACCTTATGCTATTAAAACTATGCTTAGAAGGAAAATCAATGGACCATTAGAAAGAAAGAGTGATCGTGGCAGCCGCCACCAAGGAGATCGAGCCGGCACATGGCGCGGCGCACGTGGTAGTAAACAGCAGCATAACACACTGTAACATGTCCCTTAACACAGCAAACCAGCACGATTGAAAGCTGGAGCAGTACAAGACCAGCAGCCCTAAAATGGCACTGGCCAAGCTGCCCAGCTTTTTCTTTGGCTTGGCTTCGCGGACGAAGATTTATGGAGGGGGTAAAAAAGTCCACGTCAGCTGCAGGCTCGTTTGTGGCTGACCAGTCCGATGCGGGACAGGCAGACACGATTGCAGCGGTTGCAAGGGAAAATTGGTTGGTTGGGGTTGGGTGTTGGGTTTTTCCTCCTTTGCCTTTTGTCAGTGAGGTGGGCTCTGCGGTCTTCTTCAAAGGAGGCTGCTGCCCGCCAAACTGTGAGGCGCCAAGATGCACGGTTTGAGGCGTTATCAGCCCACTGGCGGTGGTCAATGTGGCAGGCTGGGGAAGAAGGGTATTCACATGCAAGAATCTTCCCACCCGCTATTGTTATTCATGCAGCTGAGGGAACTCCAACTGTATAAAAGGAGCTTTACCTCCCACACTGCAAGTGTGTGTTTCTTTGTAGCAGTCGTTACATGATATTGATCAGAAGCAGTCAACAACATTGAAACAACCGTTCAAGACAGACTTTCCTGAACACCTCGATAACAACCAAAAACCTTTAATTTTTTTTGAGGTATTAATATTGGTAATGTCTGAAAAAGATATATCCTTCGAAATACAGTCATCTTTTTACAATTCACCCTTCAAACTAAAGTTAAGGGTAAATATATCCATTTAAAAAAATCTTTCTCAATATTTTTAAGTAAAGATAATTCAATTTATATGAATTTTTCAAATTGTTATCTGTACGTATTCATAAATATTAACTTCCTTCCTTTGGCCAATTAAACTGCACTGGGTATAGTCACCTACTGTCAAAGGGATAATTTCACTTTTATCCCATTTATTTTATAACCCGAACTTTTCCATATTCTTTCAGTTGGGCATAAAATCTATGTAAAGATGACTCAGATTCAGTCAAATATATTAAAACATCATCTGCAAATAAACCCTAAAGCCTTTAATCTGCAAATCCAAGTGAATCATGTGAGCAAGCGGTTCTATAACTAAAAAAAATAAAACTGGTGACAAGGGACATCCATGTTTACTTAATCTTGTTAAATTAAATGGCATAGATACCTGTCCATTTGTTACTACTTTAGCTTTAAGACTATTATATAATGTTTAAGCCCAATTTTTAAAAATTTGATCCCAATGCATACTTTGCTAATACCTTAAACAAAAAATCCCACAGTAATCTATCAAATGTCTTTTCTGCATCTAAAGCCACTGTAACACTCAGGTGACCTCTTTTTTGCACTAAATGGATTATACTAAGCAATCTAGCTACATTTTCTGAAGATTTTATTTTTTAACAGACCCTGTCTGATCCATATTAATTAATTTAGATCACAAATTATTCATTCTATTTGCCAAAACTTTTGCTACTACTTTATAATCTACTTTTAATAATGAAATGCCGCTTTAGTTGCCCATTCAGAGCCAGCTCTTCAGCGATTGACGTCCTGTTTTGCGGAAACTGCCAAAATGTTTGGCCTGGAAGTCAGCCTGAAGAAAACTGAGGTCCTCCATCAGCCAGCTCCCCATCATGACTACCAGCCCCCCCACATCTCCATCGGGCACACAAAACTCAAAACGGTCAACCAGTTTACCTATCTCGGCTGCACCATTTCATCAGATGCAAGGATCGACAACGAGTTAGACAACAGACTCGCCAAGGCAAATAGCGCCTTTGGAAGACTACACAAAAGAGTCTGGAAAAACAACCAACTGAAAAACCTCACAAAGATAAGCGTATACAGAGCCGTTGTCATACCCACACTCCTGTTCGGCTCCGAATCATGGGTCCTCTACCGGCATCACCTACGGCTCCTAGAACGCTTCCACCAGCGTTGTCTCCGCTCCATCCTCAACATTCATTGGAGCGCTTTCATCCCTAACGTCGAAGTACTCGAGATGGCAGAGGTCGACAGCATCGAATCCATGCTGCTGAAGATCAAACTGCGCTGGGTGGGTCACGTCTCCAGAATGGAGGACCATCACCTTCCCAAGATCGTGTTATATGGCGAGCTCTCCACTGGCCACCGTGACAGAGGTGCACCAAAGAAAAGGTACAAGGACTGACTAAAGAAATCTCTTGGTGCCTGCCACATTGACCACCGACAGTGGGCTGATATCGCCTCAAACCGTGCATCTTGGCGCCTCACAGTTTGGCGGGCCCACCTCACTGACAAAAGACAAAGGAGGAAAACCCAACACCCAACCCCAACCAACCAATTTTCCCTTGAAACTGCTGCACCCGTGTCTGCCTGTCCCGCATCGGACTTGTCAGCCACAAACGAGCCTGCAGCTGACGTGGACATTTACCCCCTCCATAAATCTTCGTCCGCGAAGCCAAGCCAAAGAGAGAGAAAAGAGAAGAGCTTTAAGACTATTATATAATGTTTAAGCCCAATTTTAAAAAAATTGATCCCAATGCATACTTTTCTAATACCTTAAACAAAAAATCCCACGGTAATCTATCAAATGTCTTTTCTGCATCTCAAGCCACTGTAACACTCAGGTCACCTCTTTTTTGCACTAAATGGATTATACTAAGCAATCTAGCTACATTTTCTGAAGATTTTATTTTTTAACAGACCCTGTCTGATCCATATTAATTAATTTAGATCACAAATTATTCATTCTATTTGCCAAAACTTTTGCTACTACTTTATAATCTACTTTTAATAATGAAATAGTTCAATACAATGAAGATTTCAAAAGGTCTCTATCTTTTTTAAGGAATCACAGTAATTATTGCCATCGAAAATGATTTTGGAAGAGTAGAAGTTTGTGAAGCTTCATCCAACCATTGCAAAAATATAGGAATTAATAAATCCTTAAATTCATTATAAAATTCAGATGGGAAACCATCTTCTCCTGGAGATTTATTACAATGTAGAGAATTCATTGCTTCTCTTACTTCTGCTTCAGTAAACGGTATATCAGGTACAGTTTGTTCTTTAAAACTTAATCAAGGAAATATTATCATCAAGGAAATATTATTATCAAGGAAATATAATCATTTATTTTAGTTTCATCTTGTAAAGATTCCAAAGTATATAATTTCATATAATTCCAAAAAGATTCACTTATTTCTTGAGGTTTATATGTAATTACTTTAGTATCCTTTATCATTGCATGAATTATTCTCAAAGCTTGCTCCACTTTTAATTGCCAAGTCAAAATTTTATGCGATCTCTCACCTAATTCATATCTTTGACATCCTAATAACTTTCTCAGTCCTGTAAGTTTTGTAATATATTATAATGAAGCTTTTTATTAATCAATTGTCTGCATCTGTCTTTAGAAACCAACTTTTGAAGATCTTTTTCCAAGATTGTAATTTATTTTTCTAATTGGTTTCCATCTTTCGTATAATCCTGTTTAATTTTAGATGTAAAACTTATAATTTGCACTTGTAAATATGCTTTTAAATCATCCCATATAATAAATTTATCGAATTCTAATTTATATCACAAATTATTCTAATGATTTTGAACAAAGTCACAAAAATTTTTCCTTTTCAACAACAGAGAATTTAATCTCCACCTATATATTGTCTTCTCTTTATCAGGCATGTTCATAGTTATCAATAAAGGTGAATGATCAGATAAAATCCTTATCTTATAATCTGCTTCAAGAATCCTGGTTTGTATTCAATTCTAGAATAAGAATCAAACCTATTAAGAGTAAAATGAATAATCTTTCTCTTTAGGATGAATTCTTCTCCATACATCAATCAAATTCAAATCTCTCAGACCCAATGTCGCTTTATCAGCTTTCATTCTTGTTATTACTCGAGTAGATCTATCTAACAAAGGATCTAAACAAAAAGTAAAATGTCCTTATATTAAAATATTTTCATATGCCTCTACTAAATTTAAAAAAAATCTTGAATAAATTTCTCATCATCAATATTTGGAGCATACAAAAGTGTCCACATTTCAAAATAAATTTAACAATGTATCATTACATATCTACTTGCAGGGTCTGTAATAATATTTTGAACCTTAATAGGAAGATTTTTTTTTAAATCAAAATTGCTACCTCTCTAGGTTTAGAAGACATCACATATCCTACCCAATCTTTTTAATTTCAAATGTTCATTTTTGGTTAAATGTTTCTTATTTTTAAAAAGCTATATCTACTCCCATTTTTTTAATATATGTAAACACCCTCTTTCTCTTTATTGTTCCATTTAACACATTAACATTAAATTTTACAAACTCATTACTCAATTACTCATCAAACCAAAATTAATTAATCCCTTTCCCTCACTCCATCCCACAGACCTCCTCACAAAAAAATAATCTATGCATCTACATGCATCTCCTCCAGCAATCCAAAGACAGAAAAGAAAAACAATACACACACACACACATATATATATATATATATATATATAAAAAAAATTAAACTGCATTTATAAAAACCCTCCGAACAAGAGTTATCTAAAACAATGCTAAATCCCTCCATTTTACAGATAATGGCTGAGGTCACAGAAACCAACACCTCCGACTCCTCCTAACTCCCTTGGTATATTCAATATGTAAGCTTTAATCGGAGGAATAAATCAATAAGTTCTTTCATCTCATTTCGGAAATTAAAATAAAAGGGGAAAAAAACTAGTTAATTCCATCAGATCCGTAGTAATTAAGGGTTGAGTTTGAGGAAGACTCCAAACATACTCTTCCACTTGAGCAAAGTTTGTAAAAAAAAAAATATTCTGTTATCGTGGAACAAAGATCTTCAAAGTAGCAAGGTATTGAAGATCAAACTTCTAACCTTTTTCATAACATCAATTAAACCCAGTAGTTTTATCTTCCACATTAATCACCCTGTCTTCATAAATCATCTTGCACTTTAGTAATTGTTTCTTCCATTTTCTCTAATTTCTTCTTCATTTTATTTACATCTAATATTTTATCAGTTTCTTCCTTCATCTCCTTAGTTTCAGCTTCAATCTCAGTCTTAACTTCCTTTAATCAGTCCTTCATTACTTTAAATTGTTCCATTACCATTATAGATAAGTCATCTTTTTTTAATATAAGATTGAAATTTAATTTCCTCCATTACCTTCTATTCTTGTATCCCTTCTTCCTTTTCTTCAGCTGAAGAACTTCCTCTTGAGCCTGATTCTTCCACCTTCTGTGCATAACTTGGTCTCTGACTTTTCTCCAAAGGACTGCTGCACTCCCGGTAGTGCTTTAGGTTTCGACGTACCACTTCTCGGGCAGCGTAGTTCACTCACGGGTTCTCTACCGATGTCATCTCTCCACACTAGTGGTGGCGAGGCGCCAACAGAGTGCCCTCCAGCAGCTCAGGAGGCAGAACAAAATCCAGCACCCTGCTTTGTCATCAAGGTAGGCCCAAATTCTTTTTTCCTTTTTGTCTTCCCGTCAGGTTCCCCATGTCATTGTTATAACTTTTTCTTTTTGTGGAGGCATCATAGATGTAAAGTGAGGAAGCTTAAGTAGGCTTTAAAAATGTTTTAAGGTTAAAACAGTATTTATGTAAAACTTTTTTAGTTAATTTCCCAAGCGAGTCAGGAGCCTACGTATTGATCCAATGGCATCACGTGACATCCCCGAATATGATGATTCTTCAGCTTTGGAAATAGCCAAGAAAGAAGATCAGCGGGCAGTTGACAAGAATGGAGAATTAATTGTGAATAGAATTCATAAAACCAAGCAGAAGAAAATAATAACTGCTAAAGAAATGAATGGAGTTATTGAAAAAAGGGATTTTGCATTATCAAAATGCATACAGTTGAAAGAGGAGACTCATTATTTGAAAGAGAATAAGTCATTGTTTAATGACACAAGACAACTGACTATAGAAAACAACCAAGAATGTACCTTGAAGATCCAGTTAATAATGATGCAGAAAGAAAGGAATATTATATTTCAGCAATGTAAAAACCAAGATGAAAAAATTCAAACAAATGGAGTATACTACAGAAGAGCTGAAAGCAGAGATACCAATACATCAAATAATCTTTTTACTCCAAGTTTCTAACTTCTCAGAAGATAACAGAAAATAACTTTCCTATTGAAAGAATTAAATGTAGAGAGAGAATCTAATAAATTGTCAAAAAAATGAGACTGAGTTGGAAGTTGCAAAATTGGATCTGGAATTATAGGAAATGACTATAGAAGCCAGAGTCGCTGCTGATGAGTTTGAGGAACCAATATGGTTTTGAGTCCCACCTTTTCTATAACCAACCACAGAAGAGAAGAGAAAGAAAAAGATAAACAAGCCTGCTGTGAAGAATAAAGAGACTCATCCATTGGAATCAAGAGTATCAGATGTCATACCTGACCAACCAATGTTGGATGAAGAAGCTGCACAAGAGTTAATAAAAAGGAGAAAATAGGCTTATTTGTGCCCTCAAGAAAGCGAATACCTTGGAAATTAAGAATCGTGTTCAAGCACTGGATAGGGCTGGGGAAAACTTGCAAGTAGATTAAGACTAAAAATGGCTTTATGAACAGATGAATGACCAAAATCTGTCTTTTCCAAGAAGCAGAAAGCTTTAATGATTTACTTTCACTTTCTTTTGATGTACTACTATGTTTGATTTCTTTTTTGCACTGTTTAGAACCAAGGCAAAAAAGTAGATGGTCCAGATAATTCTTTGACCGTTCTTTTGAACGTATTAATGGATTATCATTTTATTGTCCATTTTATTAACTCTTTGAAGCATAGTTTAATAGTTTTATCAAAGTTATTAATGCATAAAGTTCTAATAAACAGTGAAAAATTCAACGCAACTTTCGAATGGACTTTTCAATAAAGGGAGAGAGATAAAACAGGAGGAGTTGTTGAATCAGAAGAGTAGCAGACCATTGGACTGTTGGTTCTTTTGAGAGTTTGCATTCTGCAAAGAGGTGGGCAAGTCTCCACTCCATCACAGTCATCTCAGGTTTAACATGTGTTTTGGGTGATATTCCTATTGTATGGGAAAGATCTAACTGGGAGAGCTCCTCTTACTGCCAGCCAGACCAAGTCCTTGTGCTTATTTGTGAGTTCTGGCAATGAGGCATTCCACCAAATGGCCTAGACAATCTGCTCAGGGAACCAAGAGTGTGGGGTTAAGTATGCAAGGACCCTTGTCACAGTTCATCGCCACCAACACTGTGATAGAGGAGTCTATGATTTATAGGCTGTTCATGGGGACACACACAGAGGCAGACATGCAGAACTGCTGGAAGACCATCAGCTCTGTGAAAGACGATCTTGCTCTGTCCAAAACATGTTGGTGTTTCAGCATGCAGAAATGTCAGTGAGGGAATACAACTGAATGGAACATTCCAGGATGCAGGAGTATGTGCCAAGGGGTGCACTGAGGCTCCATGTAGCCAAAACAAGGGTGCTGTGCAGAAGAACAGAGGGGAAGCCACACAAAAAAACAGAGGGAGGAGGAATGACAAGGTGCCACAGTGTACAAGGATGGGAATGTATGGACATGTCATTAAGGGTGTGAAATGACTGATTGTCTTTTTTTGTAAATAATTGATGACGAAAAAAGACCATTTTTGAAATAAAAATTACAGATTCAAATTTCAATTGGATCAACAAGTTACTGTAGCAAATAATTTAAAGCTGAGTATCAAGAAAATTAAGAATGTCACTTTGCAGTTAGGGCTCCTGACAAATTGAAACAATTTTCATCCATCTGGCTATTTTCTTAGTAACAAGTCACATTTTCCTCTAAGGTATCACTTAATTTATTATTGGCTTTGCTATACTTGCCAATACAGAAGAGAATGACAAACTCTCATTTATGTGTCTGTAGGTGCATTCAAATAAATGACTACTTTTGAGAAATTCATGCTTTTAAAAAACATTTAATTTAATATAAACATTCAATCTGAGTGACATATTCAAATTTAAATAGGAGCAATGTGAATTTGAGTCTTAAAATAATTATGTAATTAACAAAATGTAATTGGTTTTTATCTTGAAATGAAAATGAGAGATGAAGTTGTCTAATGTCTCTGATGTCTCTGCACCCATTGGAACCAACCTAGTTTTAATATGAAAATTGGAATTAATTTGGAAACTTACTAGGGCTCAAGAGGTCAATCATCACAAAATTTGGAATTGCACATAGTGATGTCAAACTCTGCCTGAGTGAGACAAAAACATGATTAAAATATGGCTTACATCAAATGATACAGCGAAAAAAAAACTAACAATGTCTTTTCTTTGCAATTTTACTTAAAGAACTCCAAAGGATAAATTCTATTTGTATTTTGACAAATTTAAATACAATTTATTAGTTCAAACATATCAAAAAATAATAACATTCATTAGCTAGTTTTCAGATTCAATCAATAATATGGACTTGCATGAATACAGCAAGAAACTCTTCCAATCTGATCACTGATTTAAAGAATTCAGAGCTGAGACTAGTACTAATAGCTGGTATATTCTTTTGGTCTTTGATCATCTTACCTTCAACTTTAAAGCTAAAAGACATGATCAATTTCTCCAAGGTTGATAATACCTTGGAGAATCACAAATACAAGTAGTGTTAAGGAAACTTTAAATGCAGGAAACCCTTGAATAATATTGGCAGGGATGGCTGGTGTCCCAAAAAAATAGGGCTCTCGATTTTCCATAAAGCAGTCACATCATCTCAACTTGTATCAAGAAAATTGGAAAAAGGGGTTTATAAGATCTGCACAATTTCCATGATAGCAATTTTTTTTTCACTTCTCAAATTTTTGTGTGGTGATTTGCAAAGGAATATTCCACTACACTGTAAATTTTAAAGACCAGTTTTAAAAGTAAACAATTGGAAATACTATTTAATTAATACACAAAGTATTAAATAATGCAAGACAACCACACAAAGAACGACCATTGGATCACAAAAGAAAATTGATTTAATAAGTTTTGAACAAACATTTAGAAGAACTTTAAACATCAATAAGTGCATGCAATAAACTGCCAATCAGCATAATGGAAACAGAAATATTAGAACCTATTAAATACTGTGCACCACCTAGGTCAAATACAGTGGATTGGCATTTAAGAACAATGAATGAACATTCTGGAGTACAAACTTATGAAGGAATCATTCTTGGGAATGCTGTGATTTAAGTTTCCTGTATATAATTACCAAAGCAAGATCCAAAAAGTATACTGAGGTTAAAAATCTGCATTTAACTAATTATTGCATATTCAATGTACTTTCTAGATCACGGGGGCTTAAGTCTAGAATCAGAAAGAAAATAAATGCCAAACCAGATTTCAGAAGTCACACTCATCAGAACAACTTGGATTTTCATGCACACAAAATGGCTTATTCTATGTACCACCTCGATACTTACATGCAAACATACAGATTCAATATCAGGACACAGTTTTCAAAAAGTTGAGGATAGGGTAGGTTTTCAGCTCCAGGCAGCTAGCCACAGGTAAAGAAGACAGATTGATTAAGGTCTCTCACATTCCATTTGAATAGCACATTTGAGAAGTTGGGTTATAGAAGGTGATATGAAACTAGAAATGTTCTTCAAAAACACATTGTCCATAATAATGAGTCTAGGAAACAGAGTAAAACATGTAACTATTGTTTACATCATTCTGCAAGAGTCATTGCTGGCTCTAATATTAAACATAATCAACCCAAATAAAACAACAGAAGTTTCTGTAGGTGTCTCGATATGAAAGTGGGTAAAAGTGAATATTTTTTTCCAAATTAATGGACAAGTCCACCAAACCAAACTGCAACAAATCAGAAAGATGAATGATACCTGATTATACTATAAGGAAATGTACATTTAAGTGGGAGTTAATAATATATTCATAATCAAGTCGTTGTATTGTGAACAATGCCCAATTCATGTAGTTAGCAATTTTTACCTAACACGCTGAAAAACGAGACTACACTGAATATTACCAACGTATAATGGTTAGTACATATGTAGAGCAAAGAACATAAAATACATTGGATTCATACTTTTTAAATTTTACTAACCATACAAATGCAATCTGGTCGTGTATCAAAGATGCGCTGTAGAACTCTCACATACAAGCGCTGCACAGCTTCTGGCTAATTGAAAGAAAAAAAATTAAAGTCCCATTCATACAGTGCAATCAATTTGAATTATGATCATTTAAAGCAAAGACAGTATTAACACAATAGTATTTTTCAAATACGAATTCAAAATGTCTATTATTTATTAATCAATGTGATTCAATAGAACACAATCAAAACACTTCCAATTCTTCAACCCAGTTCACATTATACAACAAAGGAAATCTGAGGCATCTTGACCTCCAGCTCATAGTGTAGTTTATAATGTTTTAAATGTTAAGATGCATGAATGCCTTCAGAAACAAAAACAATTTGATTTCAGAGAGAAATTGAAAATTTATTTACAACATTTACTGAACTTTAAGATCAGCCATGATCTCGTTGAATGGCGGAGCAGGCTCGAAGGGTCGAATGACCCACTCCTGCTCCTATCTTCTATGTTTCTATGTTTACTATGGTATACAAAAATTAGCATTGAAATGAATTAGTGAAGATTTTGATTGCTGATATAGACACATCCTTTCAGCTGTAAAGCAACACAATGCCACAAAAAGTATATGTTCTACATTGTTTGGCCTTACAACTGAATGCACTTGTGCATGGAGGTGACTTGATAAAGGACAAAAAAAATGCTTACCTTTGATATGTCAGCTTTTGTGAAGTTGTTGGCTTCTTGTCCACTTAAAATGTGTTTGCGACAATAATTTATGATGTAATCAAATTTCAAAATAGGAAAAGGACATCTGTTTTCCCCCTCCATTTGAACTGTTAAGAAAAGAGATGTTTTCTTAGCCTTAATTAATTTCCCAACTAAAGGGTCAATTTTTCTGAATTATATTTAAGATTACATTTAATAGTTTCACATTCTTTTGACCACACAAGTAAATTCACTAAAGACAATTCTATAAAACATTGAATATTTTTTAAATTTTTCAAGAAATCATTAAAAGGAATTTTAATTCTATCTGGCATTCTTTAACAATTATTACATCTGTAAAATATTCAAACATTTCACAAGAGATGAGATACCAACTTAAAAAAAGGAAGCCAAATCGAGGGCTGATACCAAAGATGTACATTAAGAAAAATCCAAATTGAATCTTAATTTAATGCTTTTTATTGCGGAAGAAATTTCATGTAGAAATTTAGGCCAACAGCCTATTTTAATACAACACATACACTTGACTATTTGTGGTCAGCAAAACATAAAATTTGGAAACCAAGTTGTAGCTTTAACTGTAATCAAGGATGTTAGCAGTTGTCAATGGTGCATTTTTCTTGCAATTAGACAAAAATAATTTTTTAACCTCAAAAATTTGTAATAAATGTCCAGATGTGGATTGCAATGGTTTATTCCATACTCTAATCCCATATTCTGTCAAAGCTTGTTTGATTATCTGCATATATGTACGTGCTTATAGAAGTAGATTTCAGAGTTGGATAGAAGTGGAGACGGATGCCTGTATACATGTGAAATAATGTCTGTAAAACGATGCTCATGGTCTCCAAACATAAGTGGCGCAGTCACTAGGATTCCTGCAGGAAGGGGATTCAAACTAACTATCTTAAATTACTCTGAGAGAGATACCCACAGAAAAGAGAGAGAGAAAGGGAGAGGAGGGAGAGAGGCTGTGGTAAGAACGGGGTATAAATGAGAGAACGAGAGAGATAAGATATTCTGAAGACATTGAAGCCAGAACAAAATAAAAGTTGAAATTGGAGGCATTCTAGATTTGTTTCAGGGATATACCAGTGAGAGCACTTGCAAATTGTTCAACATTGTATGATATCTATATATATATATATATATATATATATATATATATATAAATATATAAATAATAAACAAAATATGTTGTGCAAGAAATTAGCTCCGTCATGGAAAATCATCCTAGCAAAGATCTCTCTCTTTGGCTTGGCTTCGCAGACGAAGATTTAAGGAGGGGTAAATGTCCACGTCAGCTGCAGGCTCGTTTGTGGCTGACAAGTCCGATGCGGGACAGGCAGACACGGTTGCAGCGGTTGCAAGGGAAAATTGGTTGGTTGGGGTTGGGTGTTGGGTTTTTCCTCCTTTGTCTTTTGACAGTGAGGTGGGCTCTGCGGTCTTCTTCAAAGGAGGTTGCTGCCCGATGAACTGTGAGGCGCCAAGATGCACGGTTTGAGGCGAGATCAGCCCACTGGGGGTGGTCAATGCGGCAGGCACCAAGAGATTTCTTTAGGCAGTCCTTGTACCTTTTCTTTGGTGCACCTCTGTCACGATGGCCAGTGGAGAGCTCGCCATATAACACGATCTTGGGAAGGCGATGGTCCTCCATTCTGGAGACGTGACCTACTCAGCGCAGTTGGATCTTCAGCAGCGTGGATTCGATGCTGTCGGCCTCTGCCATCTCGAGTACTTCGATGTTAGGGATGAAGTCGCTCCAATGAATGTTGAGGATGGAGTGGAGACAACGCTGGTGGAAGCGTTCTAGGAGCCGTAGGTGATGCCGGTAGAGGACCCATGATTCGGAGCCAAACAGGAATGTGGGTATGACAACGGCTCTGTATACGCTAATCTTTGTGAGGTTTTTCAGTTGGTTGTTTTTCCAGACTCTTTTGTGTAATCTTCCAAAGGCGCTATTTGCCTTGGCGAGTCTGTTGTCTATCTCGTTGTCGATCCTTGCATCCGATGAAATGGTGCAGCCGAGATAGGTAAACTGGTTGACCGTTTTGAGTTTTATGTGCCCGTTGGGGATGTGAGGGGGCTGGTAGTCATGGTGGGGACCTGGCTGATGGTGGACCTCAGTTTTCTTCAGGCTGACTTCCAGGCCAAACATTTTGGCAGTTTCCGCAAAACAGGACATCAAGCACTGAAGAGCTGGCTCTGAGTGGGCAACTAAAGCGGCATCATCTGCAAAGAGTAGTTCACGGACAAGTTGCTCTTGTGTCTTGGTGTGAGCTTGCTGGCGCCTCAGATTGAAGAGACTGCCATCCGTGCGGTACTGGATGTAAACAGCGTCTTCATTTTTGAGGTCTTTCATGGCTTGTTTCAGCATCATACTGAAGAAGATTGAAAAGAGGGTTGGTGCGAGAACGCAGCCTTGCTTCACACCATTGTTAATGGAGAAGGGTTCAGAGAGCTCATTGCTGTATCTGACCCGACCTTGTTGGTTTTCGTGCAGTTGGATAACCATGTTGAGGAACTTTGGGGGGCATCCGAGGCGCTCTAGTATTTGCCAAAGGCCTTTCCTATTCACGGTGTCGAAGGCTTTGGTGAGGTCAACAAAGGTGATGTAGAGTCCTTTGTTTTGTTCTCTGTACTTTTCTTGGAGCTGTCTGAGGGCAAAGACCATGTCAGTAGTTCCTCTGTTTGCACAAAAGCCACACTATGATTCTGGGAGAACATTCTCGGCAACACTAGGCATTATTCTATTTAGGAGAATCCTAGCGAAGATTTTGCCTGCAATGGAGAGCAGCGTGATTCCCCTGTAATTTGAGCAGTCTGATTTGTCGCCTTTGTTTTTGTACAGGGTGATGATGATGGCATCACGAAGGTCCTGAGGCAGCTTTCCTTGGTCCCAGCAGAGCTTGAAAAACTCATGCAGTTTGGCATGCAGAGTTTTGCCGCCAGCCTTCCAGACCTCTGGGGGGATTCCATCCATACCTGCTGCTTTGCCACTTTTCAGTTGTTCAATTGCCTTATATGTCTCTTCCCAGGTGAGGACCTCATCCAGCTCTAGCTTTAGGGGCTGTTGAGGGAGTTGGAGCAGGACTGAGCGATTGGCACTGAAAAGAGATTGGAAGTGTTCTGACCATCGGCTGAGGATGGAGATCTTGTCGCTGAGGAGGACTTTGCCGTCTGAGCTGTGCAGCGGGCTTTGGACTTGGGATGAGGGGCCGTACACAGCCTTTAGAGCCTCGTAAAAACCCCTGAAGTCGCCAATGTCCGCACTGAGCTGGGTTCGTTTGGCAAGGCTAGTCCACCACTCATTTTGGATCTTGCGGAGTTTGCGCTGAAAATGGCTGCATGCGCGATGGAAGGCTTGTTTCTTCTCTGGCCAGGACGGCTTTGTAAGGTGAGCCTGGTGGGCAGCTCGCTTCTTTGCCAGCAGCTCCTGGATTTCCTGGTTGTTTTCGTCGAACCAGTCCTTGTTTTTCCTGGAGGTGAAGCCCAGTACCTCTTCAGTGGATTGCAGTATGGTAGTCTTCAGCTGATCCCAGAGGGTTTCAGGGGACGAGTCCGTGAGGCGGATTGCATCCTCGAGCTTTGCTTTGAGGTTTGCCTGGAAGTTTCCTCTCACTTCGTCTGACTGCAGGTGTCCAACATTGAACCTCTTTCTGGGGGCTTTACTGTTCATGGACTTTGGCTTGAAGTGAAGGTTGAGCTTGCAGCAAACCAGCCGGTGGTCAGTGTGGCATTCCACGCTGGGCATGACCCTGGTGTGGAGCACATCTCGTTTGTCTCTTTCTCGCACCAGGACGTAGTCCAGGAGGTGCCAGTGATTGGATCGGGGATGCATCCAGGTAGTCTTCAGGCTGTCCCTCTGCTGAAAAAGGGTGTTTGTAATGACAAGCTGCTGTTCTGCGCAGAGCTCCAACAGGAGGCGCCCATTGTCGTTGCACTTGCCAACACCATGCTTGCCCAGGATTCCTGGCCAGGTTTCTGAGTCTTTGCCGACACGAGCGTTGAAGTCGCCAAGGATGACAATCTTGTCGGCTGTAGGGGTGCGTTGAATGAGGTTGCGCAGATCAGTGTAGAACTTGTCTTTTTCTGCTTGTTCCGCCTGGAGGGTTGGAGCATAGACACTGATGAGGGTGATGCGACGCTTGTTTTGAAGGGGGAGTCACATGGACATAATCCGGTCCGAGTGGCCTGTCGGTAGATTTTCGAGTTTGGAGGCAATGGAGTTCTTGACCATGAAGCCTACACCAGATAGGCGTCGTTCATCCATAGGCTTGTCAGACCAGTAGAGTGTGTAGCCCGCGCCGCGTTCTTGGAGGCTGCCTACATCTGCAAGGCAGACTTCACTGAGAGCGGCTATGTCAATGTCAAGTCTGAGGAGTTCATGTGCGATGAGGGCAGACCGACATTCAGGTCGGTGGTTGTCAGACTTGTCTAGCATGGTTCTGATGTTCCAGCATGCTAGCTTGAGTTTGTAATCATCTTTTGAGGGGGAGGACGTGGAGGGGGAGGACTTGGACATGTCCTCGGGCCTGCGCACAGGAGCTTTTAGGTGGAGTGCAGTGTGCGCAGTACTGGCCCCACCCTTTACACCCATGGTTCGTGTGTGTGCCGTGGCCACGCAAGCTGGGATGTGGCAGCGAGGTCCTGCCCCTGTCTGGGCACAGGGAAAGCAGTGGCGGCCCCGGCCCCGGTCCGGGCAGAAGGTAGGTGGCGGCGGCCCCGATCCGGGCAAGAGCAAAGGGGAGGCGGCGGCCCTGGCCTTGGTCGAGTGAGGCAGGCAGAGGCCCCAGTCCGGGCAGAAGCGAGGGGGAGGCGGCGGCCCCGGCCTCGGTCGAGTGAGGCAGGCGGAGGCCCCGGTCTGGGTAGAAGCGAGGGAGAGGTGGTGGCCCCGGCCTCGGCAGAGCGAAGCAGGCAGAGGCCCCGGTCCAGGCAGAAAGAAGGAGGTGGCGGCCCTGGTCCGGGCACAGGGAAAGCAGCGGCGGCCCCGGTCCGGGCAGTATGGTCCGACCTAGGAGGGGAGGCAGGGCCCTCCAGCCCGGGTAAGAAACTTGCATAGGAGAAGGCCACTCCGATATAATAGCAAAGATACCACTGAATAAAACTACACAAATTCTGAAACCAGAACCAAGGAGAGGTAAAAACTGAGATGCAGGTCTTGCAGCATCCATAGGAGAGAAAGATATGTACCAACATTTTGGGCTTGAGCCTTTCTTCAAGGATGCTGACTGATCTGCTGAGTTCCTCCAGAATTTCTGTGTTTTTACTATAATCGCAGTGTCTGCAGAACTCTGTTCACTACAAAGAAAAGTAAACCAATCCCAAATGCTCCTTGCATGATCAGGAAAGCGTGTCAAAATGCAAAACAATTGATCCTGAAGAAGAGGAAAGAGTTTAACGCAGCAAAATCGATTCAATGGAAGAAAGGCTATAAATTTATGTTAAGATATCCAGCGGCGCTTAAAATAGTTATCCCAGAGCAAAGCAGACTGTTCTCGGATCCGGAGAAAGCACGAAAATTTGCAGAACGCCTGCAAAACAGACAGAGAGATGAAGAGATACAACAAGAACAAGAATGACATATATTAGTTTTCTTCTTTATATGAAAATTGTCAAGTAAGAACTAAGAAGGGGAAGAAAGGAAGTAAAGGGGGGATTAAGAGGGTGAGCTTTGTTATATGTGAAGATCTTAGTCTTTTCTAGAGGGGGCTGGGTGGGGGTGAATAAAAGTCACTGCAAAATCAGTTGACGCTTGCGAGCGGGTTTGCAATCCAAATGGAGAGGGGAGATGTGGTTGCCCGGCAAGGGATAAGGGGCAACTCAGAGGGGGATGGGGGGGCATTTGGGGTTAAGGGAATTTTAGATATGGGAATAGTGGAAATATTTTATGTTTTAGAAGTGTTGTCTTACAGTGCTTTCAAAAAAAGAAAACAGAAATGGATAAGGAGGAAAGGTGGTGATGAGGAAGCGGAAAGGAGAGGTAAACAATTTATGAAATGCCCATGTTGAACTATATGACTATAAATATTAATGGAATACATAACCAAATCAAAAGGAAGAGGCTATTAAATTTACTGAAGAAAGAAAAAATTGATATGGCGTTTGTGCAAGAAACACATCTAACTGAAGTGGAACACAAGAAATTAAGGAGAGACTGGGTAGGGCACATAACGGCAGCATCATATAATTCAAAAGCCAGAGGAGTAGCTATATTAATCAATAAAAATGTACCAATCAAAATAGAGGAAATAATAGATCCAGCAGGGAGGTATGTAATGATAAAGTGTCAGATATATTCAGAATTTTGGAATTTGCTCAATGTGGAAGAAATTTCACCTAATGAAGAGGATCTTCATTAAAATTGAACTACCGAAATTGCAAGAAGAGGATCAAAAATTTATGCAAGATATCTTTTTGAAGATTTCAGATATGCAGGGGAATATACTGATAGGAGGGGACTTTAAGCTTAATTTGGACTCAAAGATGGATAAAAGTGGGAAAAAGACTAGCAGAAAGAAGAAAGTAACCAAATTTATGGTTAAATCAATGCAGGAAATGCAACTTATGGATATATGGAGGAGACAACACCTAAAGGAGAAGGAATACTCATATTATTCAGGTAGACATAAAACATACTCAAGGATAGACCTGTTCCTGTTATCAGCCCACATCCAAGGGAGAGTTAGGAAAATGGAATATAAAGCTAGATTGTTATCAGATCACTCACCCCTGTTATTAGCAATAGAGCTGGAGGACATCCCACCGAGAACGTACAGACGAAGATTAAACTTCATGCTACTTAAAAGACAGGATTTTAGAGAATTCATTGAGCGACAAATTAAAATGTACTTTGAAATAAATACAGAATCAGTGAAATATAAGTTTCTACTATGGGATGCAATGAAAGCGTTCATCAGAGGCCAGATAACAAGTTATGTAACTAAGATGAAAAAGGACTACAATCGGGAAATAGAACAGCTGGAAAGGGAAATAGCAAGAACAGAAAAAGAATAAGCAATATACAACAAAGATACAACAAAAAAAAGAGAATTGGCGGACAAAAAACTAAAATATGAAACACTACAAACATAAGGTGGAGAAGAACATAATGAAGACAAAACAGAAGTATTATGAGCTAGGAGAAAAAAACGCATAAAATACTAGCTTGGCAGCTTATGACAGAACAAACTAAAAGAACGGTATTGGCATCAAGGAAAAAGGACAAACAAATTACATATAATCCAACGGAGATCAATGAAAATTTCAAGGAATTCTACAAGCAACTATAATCGAACTGAGAACGAAGGAAAAGTAGACAAAATAGATGAGTTTCTAGCTAAAACTGAACTACCGAAATTGCAAGAAGAGGAGCAAAATAAATTAATAAAACCATTTGAAATAGAGGAAATACAGGATATATTAGAAAAACTACCGAACAATAAAACGTTGGGAGAGGATGGACTTTCAATAGAATTCTATAAAACATTTAAAGACTTATTGATTCCTTCTCTCCTGGAAGTAATGAACCAGACTGAAGAAACACAAAACATGCCAGATTCATGCAAAACAACAATAATTACAGTAATACCAAAGATGGGGAAAGATCGACTAACACTAGCATCGTATAGACCAACATCTCTACTTAACACAGATTATAAGATCTTAGCTAAACTATTAGCAAACAGATTGGCCAACTGTGTACCAAAAATAGTAAAACTAGATCAAACTGGATTTATTAAGAAAAGACGAACAACAGACAATATCTGTAAGTTCATTAACTTAATCCATGCAGTACAAGGAAACAAGACGCCAACAGTGGCGGTTGCCTTAGACGCAGAGAAAGTCTTTGACAGGGTAGAATGGAATTATTTATTCAAAGTACTACAGAGGTTCAACCTACCAGAGAAATATATTATTGGATTAAAGCATTATATAAAGGATCATTGGCGAAGGTGACAGTAAATGGATATATATCAAATCAATTTAAATTATGCAGATCAACTAGGCTGGGATGTCCACTATCTCCCTCACTGTTCACGTTAGCTATAGAACCACTGGCAGAACTGATAAGAACAGAAAATAAAATAAGAGGGATAAAAATAAAAGAGAAGGAATATAAAATCAGACTATTTGCAGATGATGTCATAGTATACTTAACAGAACCAGAAATATCAATGAAAGAATTACATAAGAAATTGAAGGAATGGGGAGTCACGTGATGGAGTAGGGGGAGTCACGTGATGGAGTAGTGGCCGGACGGTGAACTCCAGCCCTCTCCAGAAAAGTCGGGAAAAACAAAGGAAAACACAAAGGCACAGAAATAAAAGTTACAGAAAAGTGAGTATAAAGGTGGAAAGAAGATGGCGACAAAAAAAGAAAAATCGAAAGCAACGGTAAGAAGAGAGGAAGAGAAGACAAAGGAGGAAAAAGGTGAAGGCCTTACCTGTCCGAAGAGGCCCGCTGCGGAGAGAGAAACCCGCTCCCTCAGGTCGGTAAATAACGGACTACAAAAATGGCTCGCAGAGCCGAGTAAAAGTGCGCAACTGCGCATGAAAAAAAACACACCGACGGGAGGGGGGACCAGCTGGGGAGTCGATCTCCACAGCCGGCAACGACAGCTGCAGAACACCTGCAGCAAGAAGAGACCACAGAAGACAATAGAAACAAGAAAGAAGAGGAGGAAAGGGCACCAAAGAAACAACAGATGGTCAACCCAGAGGAAGAAGAAGAGGAAGAGGAAGAGTACAGGGAAATAGAAGAAGAAAAGAAAGGCAAGGTAAAGGATATACTTGCTCTTATTAAAGGATACATGGAGTCATTTAAAGAATGGCAAACACAGGAATTTAAGGATTTAAGAAAAAGAATAAACAACACAGAAGAGAAAATAAATAAAATGGAGATGACCTTAACAGAAATGGGAAAGAAAATGGACAAGATGGAAGAGCGGGCAGTAGCAGCAGAAATGGAGGTAGAAGACTTAAAAAAGAAATTGGAGAAATCTAATAAAAAAACTAAAGAGACACAAGAACTACTAGCTCAAAAAATAGATACAATGGAAAACCATAACAGAAGAAATAACGTAAAGATAGTGGGCCTTAAGGAAGATGAAGAAGGCAAGAATATGAGGGAGTTTATAAAAGAGTGGATCCCTAAGACCCTAGGATGTCCAGAACTACAGCAAGAAATGGAAATAGAAAGGGCACATAGAGTATTGGCCTCTAAACCACAACCACAACAAAAACCAAGATCTATTGTAGTAAAATTCCTAAGATATACTACAAGAGAAAAGGTACTGGAGAAGACAATGGAAAAAGTAAGAGAGGGCAACAAACCACTGGAGTATAAAGGGCAAAAAATCTTCATTTATCCAGATATAAGTTTTGAACTCCTAAAGAAGAGAAAAGAGTTCAATACAGCAAAGGTGATTTTATGGAAGAAAGGGTATAAATTTATACTAAAGCATCCAGCGGTATTGAAAATATTTATTCCAAGACAACAAAACAGACTATTCTCGGATCCAGAAGAAGCACGAAAATTTGCAGAACAATTACAAAAATAGACTGAGGGAGGAAGACGGGTAATGAGAGTAAAAATGATCACGATTGATATGTATGTGGGTAAAGACAAAAATAGACTGAGGGATGAAGACGGGTAATGAGAGTAAAAATGATCACGATTGATATGTATGCGGGTAAAGAGGTATAAGAGTGAATAGAGACAATGAGCATACATGAATGTATCTGTACTTAGAGGAAAATATAGATAGTATAGACAAGAATTAATAAGGGAAGGTAATGGAATAGAGAGAATAAGGAGGGAATTAAAAGAGTGACCTTTGTGACATATGAAAAGTGAAATCTTTTCTGGGGGAGGCGGGGTGGGGGGAAATAGCGGTCACTGCAAAATCAGTTGATGCTTGCGAGTGGATTCGCAAATCCAAATGGAGAGGGGAGATGTGGTTGTCCGACAAGGGATAAAGGACAACTCAGGAGGTGAAGGGGAGATTGGGGATAAATAAGATAGAAATAGGAGAATAAGGAAAATGTTGGATGTTGTAGAAATGTTGTCTTATAAAGAGTTGAAAATAAGAAAACAGAAATGGAAAAGGAGGAAAGGTAATGATGGAAAAACGGAAAGAGAAGATAAACAAAATATAAAAGGGCTACGCTGAACTATATGTCTTTAAATATTAATGGAATACATAACCAAATTAAAAAGGAAGAAACTACTAAATTTAAATGAATAAATGTATTCCATTAGAAAAAATAACATATAGGTTAAGAAATAATATTGAAATATTCGAACAAGTATAGGAGCCTTACATTAAATACAATAGCGAAAACCTACCGGGGACAAACATTACCTAAGTTGATGGAAGGAGAAGGAAAGAAAAGAATGGACTCAGTAGAATTCCTGGTGTAATTTTGTTGAATGACAACATTGTCTTACTGGCTTAATGCAACCTAGATTGTATACCTAAAATGGATGAGAGGGGGGGTGGGGGGGGTGGCTTGGGAGGAGGGGGAGGGGGGGAGAAAAAGTCACTGTATATGTGTGAAAAAGAAATAGTGTATATCATGGCTAATGTGATTTATGGTGTGAAAAATAAAAAAATTTAAAAAAAAAGAAATTGAAGGAATATGGAGAAGTATCGGGGTACAAAATCAACACAAATAAAAGTGAAGCAATGCCAATGAATAATGTGGATTTCACAAAGTTTAAGAAAGAATCACCATTTAGATGGCAAACACAAGCAATTCGATACCTAGGTATATAACTAGATAATAATCTAGGCCATCTATACAAACTAAATTGTCAGTCATTAATGAAGAAATTACAAGATAACTTAGAGCATTGGAAAGACTTACCACTAACACTGATAGGAAGGGTAAACTGTATTAAAATGAATATCTTCCCAATGATATAATACCTATTTCAATCATTACCAATTCACCTAACAGAGAAATTCTTCAAGGAGCTAAAGAAAATAATAAGGAAATTCTTATGGAAAGGGGGGGAAACCGAGGATAGCACTAGATAAATTAACAGAATGGTACAAACAAGGAGGCTTACAAGTAACAAACTTTAAGAATTGTTATAGAGCAGCACAATTAAGAAACCTATCAGATTTTTATCAAACAAGGGAAAAACCAGATTGGACCAGATTAGAGCTATTGTCTTTCATTATTGTACCATGAGTTTCTGCTAATAAAAGCCATGATTATTGTTCGAAAAAAAAAACAAGTATACCATTTTGGATTCTGTTGGGGGGGGGGGGGAAGAGAGGGAAATGACCTACCAGGAACAAGCCACAGTGATCAGGTCTCTGGCCCAGAGTCTGATCCTGTGGCTAAGAAGGGAAGAAAGGAGAAGAGGCAAACTGTAGTGATGAGATTCCATAGTTAGGGGGCAAGTAAGAGGTATCAAGCATCCCAGATATTATGTTACCTCCTGGTGCCAGGGTCTGAGATATCACAGATTCAGTTCATGGCATTCTCAGGAGGGAGGGGGAGCAGCCAGTTGTCATGGTCCTTGTAGGAATCAATGACATGAGTAGAAAGGGTGAGAAGGTCCTGCAAGGAGAGGTCAGGGAGTTAGTGCCAGGCTGAAGGACAGGACCCCCAGAGTTATAATCTCAGGATTGCTAGTGAGGTTAGAAATAGGAGGGTAATGCAGCTTAACATGTGGCTAAAGACAAGGTGTAGGAGGGAGGGCTTCAGGTTTCTTGATCATTGGGCTCTCTTCCAGGGAAGGTGGGACCTGTTTCGACAGGAAAGTTTACATCTGAACTAGAGGGGAACTAATATCCTTGCAGGAAGGTTTGCTAGTGTTGCTCCGGGGGATTTAAACTAGATTTGCGGGGGGATGGAAACCAGAGTACCAGAGCAGATAGAGCAGTAGAAGAGGGAAAAGATGATTTGAAAATTACATGCACCGTTAGAAGTCAACAGGCTGTATGTGGTGGAAATGTTCTCAGATGCACCTATTTCAATACAAAGTATTGTAGGAAAGTCAGACAAGCTTAGAGTGTGGATTAGCATATGGAATTATGACATTGTGGCCATTCACGAAGCTTGGTTGTAGGAGGGGCAGGACTGACAGCTCAATGTCCTGGGGTTCCATTGCTTCAGACGAGATAGAATGAGGGATGATGAAAGGGGGAGGAGTGTCAGGGAAAATATCACAGCTGTGCTCAGGCAGGACAGACCAGATGACTCGTCTACTGAGGCTATGTGGATGGAGCTGAAGAATAAGAAAGATACAATTACACTCATAGTTCTATTATAGATCGCCCAATAGTTAACGAGAATTGGAGGAGCAAGTCTGCAGGGAGATAGCAGATAGCTGCAAGATTGTGATAGTAGGAGATTTTAACTTTCCACATATTGACTAGGACTCCCATACTTTAAGAGGGGTAGATGGCTTGGAGTCTGTCAAATGTGTTTAGGAACATTTTCTAAATCAATATAGATGTACCAATTAGAGAGAGTGCAATATTGGATTTCCTATTAGTGAATGAAACAGGACAGGTGACAGAGGTATGTGTAGGGGAGCATTTTGGGTCTAGTTAGTTTCAAGTTAATTATGGAGAAGGATAGGTGTGGGCCTTGGGTTGGGATTCTAGATTGGACAAAGACCAATTTTGAGGAAATGAGAAAGGATCTTGAATGCATGGACTGGGATAAGTTGTTTTCGGGCAAGGATGTGTGAGGTAAGTGGAAGAACTTCAAAGGTGAAATTTTGAGATTAGAGTTTGTATGTTCCTGTCAGGATTAAAGGCAAAGGGAACCTTGGTTTTGGAGGGATATTGGGGATCTGATTTAGAAGAAATGAGAGATGTGAACAGCGAAGATGGTTTTCAAAGTTTGCAGAGGGATCTGGACCATCTGGAAAAGTGGGCTGAAAAATGGCAGATGGCATTTAATGCAGACAAGTGTGAGTGTTGGATTTTGAAAAGAAACCAAGAAAGGACATACACGGTAAATGGTAGGATACGGAAGAGTGTGGCAAAACAGAGGGACCTGGAATACAGATACATAATTCCCTGAAAGTGGTGTCACAGGTGTATTGTGTTGTAAAGAGAGCTTTTGGCATATTGGCCTTCATAAATCAAAGTATTGAGTATAGGTGCTGGGATGTTATGGTAAGGTTGTGTAAGACTTTGGTGAGGCAATATTTTGAGTAGTGTGTGCAGTTTTGAAAAACCCAACTACAGGAAAGATATCAATAAGATTGAAAGAGTGCAGAGAACATTTACTAGGATATTGCCTGGACTTCCAGAACTGATTAACAGGAAAAGGTAAAACAGATTAGGAGCACCCTGGAGCGTAGAAGGCTGAGAGGAGATTTGATAGAGGTATTTAAAATTATGAGGGGGATAGACAGAGTAAATGTGGTTAGGCTTTTTTCCACTGAGGAAAGATGAGATACAAACCAGAGGACATGGGTTAAGGGTGAAAGGGGAAAAAAGTTTAGGGGGAACATGAGGGGAACTTCTCCAGACAGAGAGTGGTGGGAGTGTGGAAGGAGTTGCCAGCTGAAGTGGTGAATGCAGACTCAATTTTACGTTTATGAAGAATTTGGAAAGGTATATGGATGGGAGAGATATGGAGGGCTATGGATTGGGTGCAGGTCAATGGGATGAGGCAAAAAAAATGGTTTGGCACAGACTAAAAGGGCCAAAGGGACTTGTATCTGTGCTGTAATGTTCTGTGGTTCTAACAAATGGAATGTGTTGGTGTTCCTTTGCCAGATAATCATTCACTGGTTATCCAGACCTTGCTGAATTGCACGCTCCCAAGACGTGCAAACTTTTGCAATGAGAAAAATCTGATTAACAAACAAAAAACTATATATAGAAGAGGTGACTTTATATAGGTATATAGTATATGCTTTATATAGAATATGAACCAGAGCTCCTTAGTTAGTTTTTAATTATTAATATGATTAAAGTATACATTACTCTTTACAATTAGCTTATGATTCATATTCTGTATGTTAATTCATTAAGTTTGATTACTATTTTCCATTCTATTTATGATAGGTAATATTACTTAAAAGAAAGTAAACTAACAAATAATATCAAAGAAGATACAAAAGTTTCTACTATTGCTTGTTTTGTCTCTCCAAAGCAAGAATGTAGGCCTGAAATACCACATTTATAAGATGAGATGGAAGGGTAAGTGGAGGAAGGAGACCAGCAAAATTGTGAGATGCAGCTGTGGCTACTGGAACCATAGTGACATGATGAAATAACCACGCAAGGTGTTTTGAGTGAATCAAACGGATTTACTCTTAAGAACCCACACAAACTTTTAACATCCTGAATCATGCGCCTGACAAGCACTGTCGCCATCACGCACTGACGTCTTAGCCAGTTCAATGCCTTCTGGGAGTTGTAGTGCCGCCATAGCGCAGCACACCAGCCTCATGCCCCCCCCACCCCCACCTTCAGAACCGGCAGACAGGTTTGTTTGTCTTTTAGGTGGTCACCTCTGAGACAGGCTGTTGGCTGCTGCAGTGGGGAAGTCTTGTCCACATAAGCTGGTTTAAGCCTGTCAATAGTGAAAGACCGTGGCTTCCCTTCAATGTCCAAAATCCAGATCGACTTAATTTGTTTGAGTATCCTATAAGGTCCTTCGTAAGGCGTCTGCAAAGGTAGATCAACCGTTGGCCTACAGACGAAGATGTATTCGCACTTTTTGAAGTATTCGGGCACAAAGGAAAAGTGTTCTCCTTGTGAAGATGGTTGTAAAGGGGTAAATTTTCCTACAGTCTCCCTTAACCTGGTCAACAGTTCCTTAGGATTATCATTGGAGTTGGAATGGTAGGGGACGAACTCTCCTGGGATGACTAACAGTGTGCTGTACATGAGCTCCACAGATGAACCTTGGAGGTCCTCCTTTGGTGGTGTTCTCATGCCCAGTAATACTCAAGGCAACTCATCAGTCCAGTTCAGGCTGTCTAACAGAGCCATCAAGGCCAACTTGAGATGTTGATGAAATCTTTCCACCATTCCATTAGCCTGGGCATGATAGGCATTTGTATGAGGGAAATGATGAGTAACTGCTGGGAAGGACTGCAGAGGTGCCTTAGTATGCTATGCCGCTGAACATTTGCTTTCTGGCAGGCAATGCAGGACCTGGCCATTTGTGCAACGTCTTTTTTAAAACCGTGCCACACGAACCTGTTGGAAACCACAAGAACGGTCGATCTAATCGATGGATGTGAGAGTATGCAGAGTCGAATACTCGACGTTTCCATGATGCCAGAACTACTGGGCGTTGGTATATATCACAGAGGAGTAGTTTGCCATGAACTCAAAACTGGACATTTTTCAATTGCAGGTTCGTGATTGCAGTCCAATAAGCATTCGTCTCATGGTCATGTTCTTGGGCTGCACCCAAAGGTATGTAGTCAATACCTTGATTTACAGACCAAACCTTAAGAGCAGAACAAGACAGTGCATTAGCTACTACATTGCCTTTTCTGGAAATATGTGGAACATTCTGAAATGAATGATAGTTGCTATTGTCATCATGCTGACCAGGGCTCTGCAATCTTGGAAAACATAAATGTTATGGGCTTGTGGTCAGTGTACATAGTAAAATCTCTGCCCTCCAAAAAAAAACCCAGAAGTGTTGAATAAACAAGTAAATGGCCAAATGTTCATTATGAAAAGCACTGTATTTCTTCTATGCTTCACGAAGATGGCAGCTGAAGAATGCTAATGGTTTCCATTGCCCATTGACATAGTGATGAAGTGCACCTCCTACGACCATATTGGAACCATCTGTAGATGCATTTAAAACTGGGTAACTGAGCATAGTGGCATGAGTCAGCAATTCTTTTGTCTTCAAGAAGGCATTGTTTCCCTCTTCAGTCCAATGGATTGTTCTGGCATTTTCAGACTGTAAATCGAAAATAGGCTTCATGATATGGGCTGCTCCTGGAAGAAACCGACAATAAGTATTTACCATTCCCAAGAATTTATGTAGGCTTTTAACCATAGCAAGTTTTGTGTATTTGGTAATGCCCTCAACTTTGGATGGCAGCAGGGTCACGCCTTCCGGAGTAACCCTATGCCCCAAGAAATCAAGGGGTTTGTCCAAAAACACATTTTTCTGGATTGATGGTCAGACCAAATTCTTGAAGACGAATAAAAAGTGCACTAAGATGTTCTAAATGTTCCTCCTTGGTTGTACTGGCCACCAAAATGTTTTCAAGATAAATGAAGACATTGGTCATACCACATCCTAAAGCATCCATCACCTGTTGAAATGATTCGGCAGTATCTTTAATCCAAATGGTATTTGTAAAAATTCTATCAACCCAAACTGGGTAATTATTGCTGTTTTTGGAATGTCTTCTGGCTCTAATCGTACTTGGTGATAGCCACACACCAAGTCTATTTTGGAGAAGATTTTCGCTCCATGCAAATTTGCCAAGGAATCCCGAATATGAAGTATTGAGTAACGATCTGGAATGGTGGTGCCGTTAAGCTGCCTTTAATCTCCACATGGTCACCAACCTCCATTGTGTTTTGGGACTATATGTAATGGAAATGCCTAGTTCCACCATCTTGGCAAACTCTTCCTTGGCTAAACGCAGCTTCTCTGGAGGTAAGCGACCCATTTTAGCATGGATAGGTGGGGCCTTAGTACAAACGTGGTGAGTAAAACCATGCTTTGCAGTCAAGGCAGAAAATTTGAGAGTAGTAATCTCAGGAAAATCTTCCAACAGCTTTGAGAATTCATCTACTGGTTTACTTAATATTTGGAGGCACAGGGCAGAGATATAGGCATTTGCCAGAGGAATGGTCTGAAAAGTAGTTTCCTCTATTAGCCTTTTAAGTCGACAAGGAGTGAATGAGCCCAAAGAAAACCTGCACTAAGCAAAAGTCAGGATACTGCTGCAATAATGAATGGCCAAGTGTAAACAGGATTCTCAAACTTGGCTAAATGTAAAGATGATTCTCAAACTTGGCCAAGTGTAAATATGATTCTCAAACTTCACATTTATCTTCCTGGTGCCAAAGGTCGGAATTTTGGAACTGTTAACTGCTCATAGTTGCAGGTCTGGGGTAGAATGGCATGTGTCAAAACCAGTGGGTAGAAATACACTAACTTCTGATTCCATGTCCACCAGAAATTTTCACTGGGACAACTGATCCCATACATACAGGAGACTTGCAGGTTTTTTGCCAACAGCCACAGCTCTTACTAGCAGTTGGCCTGGGCGTTTCCTGTAAACGAGCAGGGTGGAAGGGATTTGCGGGTATTTACTCCCCACTGCTTGTGATAATAACATCAAGACGAGATGTCCACAGGCTACTTCCCCATTTTGGGGCATTGTCTGTTTGTAGGGAGTGATGTGCTAAGAGCACTAGAGTGCCACACGGGGTCAAAAAGTGAAAGGGTTATTTGTGCAGACTTGTCTTTCCTTGCTGTCCTTTTTAGCCGCTACATCCCTTGGGTAACAAGAGCCTAATATCATCTGACATTCGCTCTAAAAAGAGCTGCTTGAATAGCATATTGGGACTTTCGCCAGATACCAGGAACAGCCATTCGTTCTGAAGGGACACAGTCTCCCAACCCATCGAGATGTAGCTGTTTGGCTGCCCTTTCACTACAGGAGATACCATATTCATGTAATAAAAGTGCTTTTAAAGCATCATACTTGCTGGTATGTGGTGGATCCCGTAGGATGTCGCCGACCCTCTTAGTGACAGCCTGGTCCAGAGCACTGATGAGATGAGTGGTGTCAACTTGACTTTGTCAAAGCTGAAACTGTTGGAACCACAGTTCAAGCTCAACTGTTCCAAAAGGTGGTAGCTTCACAGCAACGGCTGTAGAGTCCATGTTTGTCCTAAAATACATCTTTTGGACTTGTCAGGGTCACCAATTGTGGCCACTGGAATCACAGTAGTCACGATGAAATAACCACGCAAGGTATTTTTTTGAGTGAATCAAACAGATTTACTCTTCACAACTCGTACAACCTATTAAAAGCCAGAATCATGCGCCCGACACGCAGTGATGTTATCACGCACTGATGTCACATAGCCAGTTTGATGCCTTCTGGGAGTTGTGGTGCTGCCATAGTGCCGTTACACAGCCAAAGAAACCAAGTAATACCAAAATGAAAGCATATGAAGAGAAAAGTGAAGAGAATATGCAAGTGCATCTGGTCAGACACTGGCATCATTACAGATACAAATCATTATCTTAGAATTATATTTGTTCGATGGTGATCGGACAAGCATCAGCAGGCTACAATCTGGCAGCAAGCAAAAGGAACCAAGTGAGTGTCTTCATTGAGAGGTCTTTTTGACAAGGCAAACACAAGTTGCAATGGTAACTATGCTGTCAGGCCTCCCTAACCCATTGATTGATGTGATGATCAAGGAGCATGGTAGAAATGACCTCTAGGCTCCTGCAACATGTTACATGAAATCAGATTGCTATGAGCTATTCTCTGGAAAACACAGAAATGCTGGAGGAAATCAGCAACTTGTTAATCTGCAGGGATCATGTACTGCATCCAGTACTCTCCTTGTGGTCAACTGCACATCGGAGTTAAGCACATTGGCTCTGTCTGCCATAATAGCTGAGACCTCTCAGGAGCCGCCAATTTCATTTCCCCGCCCCATTCCCTCGCCTCCTCCCCCTGCTCTTTCCTTCACCCCAGCCTTTTAATCAGGCGCCTGCCTGCTTTTCACTACACAATGTTTCAGACCTGAAACATTGATTATATAATCTTTACCTCCTATGTACACTGCGAGACTTGCTAAGTTCCTCCAGCATTTCTGTGCCTTTACTACAATCACAGCATCTGCAGATTTTCGTGTTTCACACTATTCTCTGAAGACCATTCGTATTTTCCTTGCTTGGGTTCAATATGAACCCCCTCACACTTTCTTATGTGGATGTCAGTTGTGGTGGAGACAGATCATTACCACACAAAGTCTGAATCTACATTTTCACATCTTGATCTCTGCTGTATGAGTGTAGCTTTTTGCTTTTAATATAACAGCCATACGTCAAGATGCAACACCTTGATATCCTTGTGGAGGAGGATGCCACACTTCAGAACTTTGCTGTTCACAAAGCAACGATAAGCCATTCATAAGCAGTTTTCTAGAGAGAGAGAGCGACAGAGATGCTACCCAGATGAATAGAGATGTAGCAAAGCAAGTAGTTTACTGTTCAGCATTAAGGTGGAGGAAGAACATTTCTGCCAAAAGTTTCTTCACTGTCAAATCAACGTTGATCGATTACATGTCAAGTTCATTCAGAGCTTGTTTTCAAACAACATGTTCCAGGAATCTAGCCTGAGTATACTCTATGAATTAATCCAAACTACTATTGTCAATTGATTTCCCAGTCTACATCAATAATAAAGCTACTTTGATTATTGTGTTAACTTTTACACAATGCCTCAGTTTTGTTTCCCCCCTTTCTAAATAATACAGGTGACTGCAAACTATAGAGCTTTTTCAACTCTTATTATAATTTACAACACTGGTTTTATTTTCCATTTGATAAGCCAAGATAATTTCCTTATGTTATCCATTGTTAGAACTAATCATCCAACTCACACTCCCCATTTCCATCTCTTTTCTCAATACAAGCATCCTGAATAAATAATTCACAACTATTAATGTCTATTTTAAAATAATTCATTTTTTTGTATTATTGATATGTCTATCATCTTACAAACACATTTAACATTCAGGTTTAGCATTTTCTTTTATTTAATTTTGATTATTGATAAACTAATGGCATCAGAATGAGAGCAACACAGAATATAAAATTTCTAAACTCCAGTTTATATATTCTGCCCCCCCCCCACCCCCTGCCCCAAATCAGTTACATAGTCAGACTGCCCATCCTACTTATTGGCTTTGGTCTCACCCAAACAGGCAATTTTCAAAAGGTTAAAATGCCTACATCACTGCAATTGTGGTTCCCATGTCTTTCTAACCCAAATTTGCATCCTTCATTCCCTAACAAATGGGCACATCCAAATCATTATCTATTTTAAAACCGTGTGAGTGTACCTTGGCTAATTCAAACCAAACTAATTTTTATTGCAAACAACTTGGGAAAAGTCACAATCATTAAAATATTGACACTAAGTCATTAAAGAGTTAATCAGGAAAGTCAACAGATAGCAGGGTCAAATGCAATAAAAACGAGCTGGAGAAACTCAGTATGTCACAAGGCATCCAGAGGAAGGGTTTCTGAAACATCACTAAATCCAGGCAGGAACAAGTTTAATCCAAATAATGTCATGAAATATCCATATAAAGTCAAATTCCGAAGGCAAGAAGTCGGACAGAAGTAGTATGGAAATGAGTACTTTTTATTACTTTCAATAATATACTTGGATTATGCAACCATTGTCAATAATTATTTACTATATACTCATTATTCAATTAATTCAGTTAACATACAGTTAATTCAGTTATTCACTTTTACCTTTGAACAATTATACTCAAAGCAAGGACAAAAGATAAGGGTGGCAAGACATGATGTATCACATGCTAAGGATACAGGATAGGGAGAATGGGTAAAAGTTAATGGTGGCAGAATATCATGGAAAATGTGGTTTGAAGGATGATTAGATAAAGGAATGAGAAATAATGGTGGCAAATTGAAGATTGGCATGCTGTTA
Organism: Narcine bancroftii; assembly: GCF_036971445.1. Classification (NCBI taxonomy): domain Eukaryota; kingdom Metazoa; phylum Chordata; class Chondrichthyes; order Torpediniformes; family Narcinidae; genus Narcine; species Narcine bancroftii. The sequence goes on along the minus strand of NC_091473.1, from coordinate 71,683,001 downwards.
CGATAAAGGACATGATTGATCGAACAAGGTTAGAATTTAACATAAAAAGAGGATGCATGCTGTGTTCAGAGGGTTTTGATCAATGATTTGTTCTCTGACTGCCCCAGCCTTTACTTGCAAATAAAGGTTTAACTTTGCTGAAGAATTCTCCGCGTTGCCCGACTCGTATTTGGACATCTACAAATCACAACAGTAGCCAGCACTATTGGGAGAGAAAATCCACAAAAGAATCTTCAAACCAGAGTTCAAATCAAGAACCCAAGACACTTCTAGAGCACAAACCAAAATGGAACAGCAAACAGATTTCAGATTAAATAATTAAAGAAATGTAAATAGAAAAAAGAAATGTAAACAAACTGACTGTGCAATACAGAGAATTTTTTTAAATCAATAAAGTGCAAAAGTAAGAGTTCTTAAATGAGCCCGCTTGAGTTTTTGTTGAGGAATCTGATGGTGGGGGGACACAGCTGTTCCTGAACCTGATGGTTCGAGTCTTGTGGCACTTGTACCTTTTTCCTGGTGGTAGTAGAGAGGACAGAGTGTGTGAAGGGTGATGTACATCCTTGATGATTGCTGCTGCTCTCGATAGTGGGGAGGGTTTTGCCTGTGATGTCCTGGGCTGGGTCCACTACCTTTTGGAGGGCTTTAGGCTCCATACCAGACCGTGATGCAGCTGATCAGCACACTTTCCACCACAACTCTGTAGAAATGTGCCAGGGATTCTAATGTTATACCAAACCTCCACAAACTCTTGTGGAAGTAGAGGCATAAACGTGCTTTCTTCACGATGCCATTGGTGTGTTGGGTCAATGAAAGATCCTCCAAGATAGTGAATCCCAAGAACTTAAATTTGCTCACCCTCTCCACCTCTGATCCCCCAAATATCAGTGGATCATGCACCACTGGTTTTCCCCTCTTGAAGTTAACAATTAGCTCCTTAGTTTTGGTGACATAGAGTGTAATTATTGTTGGTGCACCATTCAGCCTAGTTTTTAATCTCCTTCCTGTAAGCTGACTCATCACTTTTTTTTAATATAACCCATACCATGGCAAATTTGTAGATTATGTTATTGTCGTACCGAGCCACTCAGTTGTAGGTGTGAAGTGAGTAGAGCGGGAGTAGGTTAAGAACAGAGCCTGTTGTGCTCCAGTTCTGATGGAGAATGCAGAGAAGTTCTTACCAATCCTCACTGATTGTAGTCTGGAAATGACAAAATCCAGGATCCAATTGTACAGTGGGGTGTTGAGTCCCAGGTGTTCACATTTGCTGATCAGTTTTGAGGGGATGATGGTGTTAAATGTGGTCAATAAAGAGCATCCTGATGAATGCTTCTTTCCTGTCCATGGCTTTGTGTTGAGCCAGTGACATAGCATCTTGCATAGACCTGTTGCTACAATAGGTGAATTAGTACGGATCCCTGTCACCTCTCAGACAGGAGCTGATATGCTTCAACACCAACCTTTTAAAACAGTTCATTGTTGTTGTTGTAAGTGCTAATGGTTGATAGTCACTAAGGCAGGTTACTACACTCTTCTTGGCACCAGTACGATTGACGCCTGTTTGAAACAGGTGGGTACCATGCCCTGCCGGAGTGAGATGTTGAAGATATCTGTGAATATATTGGCAAATTGGTGAGCACAGAATTTTAATACTTGGCCAGATACTCTGTCTGAACCAGATGCTTTCCCCAGATTCACTATCCTGAAGGCAGCCCACACATCATCCTCGGATATGACAGGAGAGGATCATCGGGAGGACATGGGAGTGCAAAGGGGTGGTTCTTCAATGTTACTGTGGTCAAATCGGGTGAAGACTTTGAGTTCCTCTGGGAGTGAAGCTTTGGTGTCTAATGCTGCATCAGATTTGGTTTTGTTGCAGGTTATGCCATTTAGACCCTGCCACAGCTGACAAGTATCCTTTGCTGTTTCCATTCTCGTTCGAATCTCTACTTCCCCCAGAAGATGGCTTTTCGTAGGTCATACCTGCTCCTTCTGTATTGATCTGGATCTCTGGACTTCATTGCCTGTGATCTGGCTCTCACCAGGTTCCAGATTTTATTGTTCAGCCAAGGTATCCGGTTGGGGAAAATTCTGAATGATTTGATGTGGACATACTCATCCACAGCTGATATGATACATGTCTGTGACAGGCCAGGTGTAATCGTTCAGATCCTCAGCTGAGTCCTTGAACACCACCCAATCTGTTGACTCGAGGAAGTCCTGTAACTGTTCTTCAGACTCCTGTGTCCACCTTCTTGCTGTCCTAATCTCCGGAGCCTCTCTTTCTCGGCTCTGTCTGTACGAAGGCAGAAGGAGCACAGCCAGGTGATCTGACTTGACAAAATGTGGTTTCAGGGTAAAAACGGTAGGCCTTCCTATCTTGATGCAACAGTGATGTTAGGGTTAGGGTTGGGACCTCTGGTACAGCAGGTTAAATGCTGGGCAGGGGTTTTCTTCTTACAGGCTTGGTTAAAGTCTTGGTTAAAGATTTGTCATGCGCAGGGGTGGGCCGTCTCGTTTACTGACCACATCACGGAGCTCCGCAGGTGCCTGTTTGTAATCAGCATGGAGAGGGATATAAACTCCAGTGAGAATCACTGAAAAGAACTCTTGGAGTAGTTAGAAGGGCTGGCATTTAATTGAGATTTGTTCTAAGGCAGTGAAGCGGGTCGCCATAACTCCAATGTCTGTGCACCACCCAGTATCAACGAAAAAGCAAACATTGCCCCCTTCCCAGAATCTGAGTTCCAATCCAGTCTATGAATGGTGAAATAGTCTGGTCGGATAGCAGAGTCCAACGTGTTAACTGTTATCCAGGTCTAGGTGCAGCAAACAACTAAGATTTGTCTTGCCCGTCTGATAAAACAGTTTTGCCCACAGGTCATCAATTTTATTCTGCAGTGACTGGACATTTGCCAGTAATATAGACAAGTAGGGGAGGTCTCAGATCCCTGCACTTCAGTCTTGTTTAGGTCCCGGCCCTCACTCATCGTTTCCAACCTTGACGTTTGTGGTAGCCTGGCTCTCTAATGCCTCTGCCTTCCAGCCGGCCTGTTCCTGACTCAGCCATTACCCAGAAGTTTGTAGATTGTTAACTCTATTCAGCAGCTCGTCATTGAAGACAAAACTGCATGGTGCCGATTTCAGTGACAGAAGCTCAGAAGGTGAGTATTTAAGAGTAAATTTAACAGTAAAGTGAGTAAGGGGTTCTGCAGCCCACAGAAAGTCGCAATGGGTCACTGGCACCATCTTGTGTCCTGAGTAACAAGGATATCGAGTACGCGCATGGAATCAAAGTACGAGGGCGCCCCCAGCCACTACGTGCTGAGGTTCTACTTGTCCTAGGTGATATGTACCATTTAGCTGGACTTCACTGCATCAAGTTTTCCCAAACAACACCTTTGACCTCAAGGCCAACAGGCAATAGTGTCCTGCAGAAACCGAGAGATGAGGATCGATTGATCCAGTGGGACTTTTCCCTGAGCAGACCATCCAGGTCATCTGGCAATGCCTCATTGCCAGGGCTCACAAAGAAGCACCAGGACTTGGCCTGGCTGTCAGTGAGGGGAGCCCTCCCAGTTGGATCTTTCTTGTGCAACTGGAACATCAGTCTTCATGCACGTCGTCCTCATGACGGCTGCGGTGCAGTCCAGACTGTTGCTTACCTCTTTGCTGAATGCAAATTCGCAAAGAGTGTGGAGAACGATGGGGAGCGGGGGCGCTTTGTCACAGTTCATCCCCAGCAGTAGCGTGACAGAGGACTTTGTGATCTATGAACTGTTCCTGGGGACACACTCGGAGTCTGACATCCAGAACTGCTGGAAGTCTATCAACTCGGTGAAAGACAATCTTTGGTCCGCTGAAACCAGTTAGTCTTTCACCATACTGAGATGTCAGTCCAGAAATTCTGCCGACTGGCACATTCCAGGCTGCAGGAATACGCACAAGTGTATACTGAGGCTCGGTGCAGACAATGCGAGGGCGCTGCGGGCAACTTGCAGAGACTGAGGGGCGGAAAATGAAGGGAAGTCCCTCAACCAACAGAGGGGGAGAAACGACAAGGAGCCACAGTGATGGTAACAGAGTATGGAGAGAAGAATGCAAAATGTACAATGATGAGAATGTATCAACACGACTGAACATTGAATGTGAATTCGTGAACAGTTTTCTCCTATTGTAAACAATTCATTGGGGGAAAATGCATGTGGTTTATAGGGATAAATAATGGACGAGCTCCAATGTAGAAGGGTGGTTTCTTTGGAGGACACTGCGTGACCGACTGCGTTTCTCCAGCACTTTGGTACATTGCACACCTTTGCACGTCAGTGTTATTAACAGCAGACACCACCGCCCTGGTCCTCCACGTCTCGCCCTGAGGCCGGCAAGCAGCCTGGCAACTGATTCCTCCAAGCGCGCACACTCATACACAGTCACTTCATCCAGAAAACAGAGAGGCCGGTTGCAGGTTGTCACGGTCGAGTGAGTGCAAAATGCACTTGAAACACAAGGGCCCTTAACAGCTCGCACTTACCGCTCCCGACCGTCGCCCCCCTTCAGCTTTCAATTTGGCGCTCTCGACGTCAACCGCCCGGCGCCGTGACCTCATCAGGCGCGTCACCCACGCGACGCCGCGTGCATTGGGCTGGCTGGCTGCCGCCGCTTTGCACCCCGCGGGCGGGGGCTCTTAGGCTGCCCAGAAGCAGTTGAGGCTAGTAGGGATGAAATGAGGCATTGCCAAAAAGAAAACCCGAGGTGGCCGCCGCTGGAAATGTCAAGTTCTGGAAAGTTGCAGTTATTTCCTGACGGGCGCTGCTTTTGCGGAACGATTTCGGTTTAATTTTCCGTGTCCCTCATCGCACACTGTTGTTTTTGGTGCCCACTCGCCAAATCACACATTCCAAGGGCAGTAAGCCTGTTCCCTGTAAATATCGATTAATTTAACATTTAAAACATGATCCGTAAATAGTGAGCAACAGTTGCAATTTAAAAGCGTTCCACCAACCAGACAGATAGCCTTAGGCGTGTTAATTATAGTTTAGACTTGCCCTGGATAGAAACTCTCCTGAAGAATTATTTTGAGCAACCTTGGAGAAAATTTTCTGAGATGTTTTAAAAAGCTCAATTATTAATCCCTTCATGTTAAAAGTTTAAAAGAAATGAAGAGAAAATACCTGCACTAAGAGAGCACCAAATGTCACAGTGATTCGCATGATATAATGCAATGTAACTATTCCTTGTGGTGGCTGCTAACACACAGAAAACACCACTACACTCAATGGGGTTTCTAGTCCAACTGTTTATTTGAATTTTACGCGCGCCCCTTTAAGGCCCACGGGAGTTCCGGCCCACGCAGTTGTGACGTCATCACGTGGCCTGGGGCGCGAGCTGTGGCCTCAGCCACGAGGCAGTGAGCAAGCCGTGACAGTGCCATCTTTTTCAGCTCCCCCGCCAGCGCGGCGGTACAAAAGGAGCCGGTTCGCTCGCAAAGATATGCGCCGCCACACAACTCCCCCTCCCCCCCAACAACTGGCTTACGCGTCCCACCGTCTTGGCTGTTGGCCCCTCCGTTTGGGTTGTGCCGTCTGCTCAAGTCCACGTGTGTTGGCTTAAGTCAGTCAACACTGAAAAGTTTCTCCCTGCCCCCATTGTCCAGAGTAAAGGCTGGGGGGGGGGGGGTCTTTGTGCGGGCCTCGCCGGGCGAACACGGATTCCGCTGAGTCCAGCTCTTTGGGGACGTTCGCCGGGTGCTTGCCGTGGTTGGTTAGTGGGGGTGTTAACGAGGCAAGATTGCTGCAGAGGTCCATGAGGAGCATCAGGGTCACCTCCCGGTTCGGAGTCTGCTCTGAGAAACTCCCCTGGCAGCGACAGTGGTGCACCATCGACAAGCTCTGCGGACGAGACTTGGAGGTCTTCCTTCGGAGTAATTCGAATGCCAAGCAGGATTGGGCTTTGTGCTCTCATGCGGGTCTCAAGGGTGGTTGGGGGCAGTACGCTCAACTCTACTCCATTGTCTACCAGGAAACACCGACCCTTGGTCTTGTCCACCACGTGTAGGAGGCTGTTCGTGTGGCCAGCCATCGCAGCCATCAGTGGCACCTGGCCCAGTCGTTTCCCTGGTATGGGCAGGGTTGGCAACATTTGCGAACTTGTGTTCCCCAGCGTTGGAGATAGAACCAGGTCAACTGGTGCTCTTTAGTCTTTTGTCTGGGGGCAGGGTGGGTGACCTGGTTCATAGTGGCCTCGTTCTCTCTCTTTGTTCGCCACAGCACGTCAGCATGGGCTGTGACCTTCCTAGGATCTGAGAAGTCCTCGTCCACTAGCAGGAACTGGATGTCCTCCAGCATTTGTTCGAAGAAGGCTTCCTTAAACATCAGGCAGGGTTTGTGACCTTCTGCCAGAATGAGCATTTCATGAATCAACGCAGACGGGGCTCTGTCCCCCAGGCCATTGAGCTGCATCAGCCTGGCCGTTTACTGCTGATGGGAGAGCCTGAAGGTGCTGAGGAGGGTTTTGAGGGTGATGGACTTGCCCTCCTTGGGAGGATTGTGGGTCAGGTCATCCACTCTGGCCGCCGTTTCTTCATCGAGGACACTCAACATGTGGTAGAACATGGTGGAGTCTGAGGTGATCTGCTGGAGTCAAAACTGTGCCTCTAACTGCCTGAACCACATGTAGGGTCGGTGGGTCCAGAAGGGAGGGAGCTTCACTGAGATGGTACTGATTGCTGATGAGTCCATGTTTGGAGACCAGATATCTTCTGGGCTCATCGGAGTCACCAATGTAGAGGATACTACACACAGAAAACACTACTAGACTCGGTGGGGTTTCCAATAGAACTGTTTATTATAATTTTGTGCGCCCTTTTAAGGCCAATGGGAGTTCTGCCACGCACAGCGGTGACATCATCACGTGGCCTGTGGCGCAAGCAATGGCCTAAGCGAGGCAGTACCACCAACTTCTGCAGCTGCCCCACCAGCAATGGTGATACAAATGGGGTCGGTTCACTCACAGAGATATGTGCTGCCAAAGCCTATTTTAATTGATGAAATGTTGGCTTCATAACAAAATTTAGATGTAGCAGGTAGCCAAGAACCAATATCTGACCCTCACATCCACAGTGTTTTGAGATGGTGGTGTTGAAGAACATCAGCTCCTGTCTGAGCAGTGACTTGGATCCGTTCCATTTTGCCCACCTCAGCAATGGATTGCAGCAGATGGCATCTCACTGGCTCTACACAAAACCCTGAACACCTGGACAGCAATGATGCATCAGGGTGTTCTTTATTGACTGCAACTTAGATAAGGCCAATAAGAGAGAATGCAAGTACTGGAAAGACACTAAATGTTGATGGAACTCAGCAGGTCATGCAGGATCAATGGAAGTGAAAAGATAGTCAATGTTTGAGGCCAAAACCCTTGTTAGGAAAGCTTAGATCACTATGTATGTCAAAAGATCTGGATAAAGATTAGGTCAAGAAGGATGTAAGAAAGAAAATGACCACAGATAATTTTAAGTGAATAAAACTAAAGTAAACTGGAACTTTTACAACTAAGTAAATAGAATGTTTGTAAGTTCATGAGGCACTGAAACCTGATGGTTACTGCAGAGTGGTTCGCTGAGCTGACCTTTGAGGTCATCTGGCAGAATTCCTTAACACCAAGGCTCATGAACAAGCACTAAGATGGCCTGGTTGGCAGTGAGATGAGCCCTCTCCAGAAAAGAAGGAAAAAAGTGAAGAAAAAGCAAAGCCCCAGACACACAAATCACAACAACTAAAAAATAAAGGTGTGGAGAAAATGGCGCCTAAGAAGGAAAAGCCAAAAACAATGGGAAGAAAAGAAGAAAGACGACGGAAGAGAAAGGTGAAGGCCTTACCTGCACGAAAAAGTAGGGACCCGTGTGGAAAGAGGAGCCCACTCCCCGAGGTTAGTGGAGCCCCGCAGGGTTGCGACCCACTAACCACCGCAGGACTACAAAAATGGCTCACGGAGCCAAACGGGTGCGCAACAATGGAAGTGAACGACTTAAAAAGAAAATTGGAAGAAAGTGACAAAAAAGTTAAAGAAACACAGGAGTTGTTAGCTCAGAAGAGGGATATAATGGAAAATTATAGTAGGCAAAACAATATAAAGATAGTGGGCCTTAAGGAAGATGAAGAAAGCAAAGATATGAATTGTAGAACCGTCAGTGGTCAGCAGAGTGTGGTCCCTCCAGGCCCTCCTGAAATCGTCAACCATCTCTTTTATATTTTTAACATTCAGATAGAGGTTGTTGGCTCTGCACCAGTCGGTTAGTAACTGCTCCTCATCTCTCTGTACATTGATTCGTCATTTTTACTGATCAGGCCCACCACTGTTGTGTCATCAGTGAACTTGATGATGTGGTTTGAGCTTTGTTTAGCTGCACAGTTGTGGGTCAGCATTGTGAACAGCAGTGGACTAAGCATGCAGCCCTGGGGAGGCCTCCGTGCTCATTGTGATGGTCTTGGAGATGCTGTAACCCATCCTGACTGTCTGAAGAATTCAATTGCAGAGGGAGGTGTTTAGACCCAGTAGGCTCAACTTCCTTATCAGGTACTAGGGCATGATTGTGTTGAATGCTGAACTGAAGTCGAAAAACAGCATTTGAACATGAATGAGGGCTAGATGAAAGGCAGTGGTGATGGCGTCATCCGTAGAATGTTTGGGTCTGAAAGCAAACTGCAGGGGGTCCAGTGACGGGGGCAGCAGGAACTTGATGTGCCCCATGAAAACCCTCTCAAAGCACTTCATGACAATGGATGGACACAAGTCATTGAGGCAAAACACAGACAACTTATTTGGCGAAATGGTGGCTGTTTTGTGTGTGGTGTAACCATGACAAGTTTTTATTATCATATCATGACCCCTGAGGTCAACACTGGTATGCTGCATCTCATTGCAGAGCAAGCCACTGATGCTAAAAAGCCTAATCTGAAACATCCCCTTCGTAATTTTTTTTAAAACCAAAAGCGATTTGCTTTTGGTTTTGACAGGTAAAATAGATGGGGGAGAGCCAGTGGATGTGGTGTCCCTGGATTTCCAAAAGGCCTTCGAAAAGGTCCCACATAAACGACTGGCATGCAAAATCAAGGCTCATGGGATTGGAGGCAAGGTATTGATGTGGATTGAGAACTGGCTGGCAGATAGAAGACAGAGAGTTGGGATAAACGGCTCATTTTCCGAGTGGCAAGCGGTGACCAGTGGGGTGCCACAGGGATCTGTACTGGGACCCCAGCTGTTCACAATTTACATTAATAATCTAGATGAGGGGATTGGATGTAATATCTCCAAATTTGCAGATGACACTAAGCTAGGAGGGGTTGTGTGCACTGAAGAGGGGGTCAGGAAGCTCCAGTGTGATTTGGATAAATTGGGGGACTGGGCAGATACATGGCAAATACACTACAATGTGAATAAATGTGAGGTTATCCACTTTGATAATACAAACCAGAAGGCAGATTACTATTTGAATGGCAATAGATTGGGAGATGGGGAAGTGCAGAGAGACCTAGGGGTACTTACTTTACACCAGTCTCTGAAGGCGAGCATGCAGGTACAGCAGGCGGTTAAAAAGGCAAACCCTCATATCAAGAGGGTTTGAGTATAGGAATAAGGATACCTTACTGCAGCTGTACAGAGACCACACCTGGAGTATTGTGTGCAGTTTTGGTCACCTTATCTGAGGAAGGATGTTCTTGCAATGGAGGGAGTGCAAAGGGGATTCACCAGGCTGATACCTGGAATGGCAGCAATGACTTATGAGGAAAGATTGCGCAAATTGGGATTGTACTCGCTGGAGTTTAGAAGATTGAGAGGGGATCTCATAGAGACATATAAAATTCTGGCAGGACTGGACAGATGTTTCGAATGGTGGGGGAGTCCAGAACCCAGCGCCATGGTTTGAGAATAATAGGCAAACCATTTAGAACTGAGATGAGGAGGAATTTCTTTACCCAGAGGGTGATAAATCTGTGGAATTCATTGCCACAGAGAGCAGTAGAGGCATGTTTATTGAATATATTTAAGAGGGAATTAGATATATTTCTTCAGCATAAGGGAATTAGGGGTTATGGAGAGAAGGCAGGGATGGGGTACTGAACTTTTAAGATCAGCCATGATCTCGTTGAATGGCGGAGCAGGCTCAAAGGGCCGAATGACCTACTCCTCCTCCTATCTTCTATGTTTCTATGTTTAATTGGCTTGCATCTTTTCCAGTTATGCATTGAGTTATGAACATAAACATGTATTATTATTTTTTTTAAACAGTCTTTAAATCTCCAGAGTCCATAAAAAAGTAATAATTTCACTGTTGAGTTGTTGTTATTGTTCTTTTATGAGTTCCACATCTTCCAGTGTTTTTCTGTTGAAAAATGTCAATTCTCAGTATTTGACAAAGTCCTCATATCACGCTGGTGGTTTGATGGTTCTCGTGCATGTTGTAACTGGTCATGGTGGTGTTGATGCTCGCTGGTCCCTGGCTGCATCCTGTGGTTGTTGATGCTATTGAACCTGTTGCTGCTTGTGCTGACATGGTTACTGATCACATGTTGAGTGGTGACAACATGTTGAGTTGTGACAACTCTGGGTAGCGGCAGTTGTAGGCACTGTTCCTGGAGTTTCTGATGTTGCATCTAATGTTGTTGGAATTGCCTGTGTATGCACATCTCCATCAATGTGGCTATCTATTCTGTCTAGTTCCTTTGGGGCTGCTTCATATGTTGATCTAATATGCTTTCAATTTCGGCGATACAGTTGCCTGTTGACTTTTACCAAATACGATTGAGGTGACAAGTTTTTTCCAATCATTCCCCAAGCTGCCACATACTATAAGCTTTGAAGACCTGCACTCTTGACAGTTTCTCCCACTTTCAGTTCTCATAGATGCTTTGTTGACCTGTCAATACTGTAATTTTGTCTTTGAGTACTTGTAGTGTTTCATCTCTTTCAGTCATTTCTTTCAATTGCTGGTCTCTGGTCAGTCAGTTTGAGCATCGAAGCTTGGTTTATTTCCTCGATTTCTCTCATTGTTTTGCTGCGCTGACTCATGGCGAAGATCTTATGATCTGTGCCTCCTTCTGCTTTATTCAGTGGTAGAGCTGACCTCGATAACGTGACCTTTCCTTGTTTGTATTTCACATCCAGGTTGTAATTTTAGCAATATTCTTTGCGGGCATTTGGGTGCTGCTAGCAGAGGTTTCATGAAGATGGTTTGCAGCAGTTTGTGGTATGTTTCCACAGTGATTCTCTCTTTGCCAAACAAGTACTGGTTGAAGTGTTCACAAACAAAAACGGTTGCCAGACATTCCTTTTCTATAAAGGCATAGTTTCTCTGTGTTTGTTAATGCCCTTGATGAAAATGCAACTCGTTGAGAGTGTTGCACAAGTTACTCCAAGGCCTGTTTCACTGGCATCACACTGTAGCGCATCTTCATCATGTACTTCAGCACTGGTACAGTGGTGACCAGATGCTTGACATGGTTGTAGGCTCACTCTTGTTCTATGCCTCAAAACCATTTCATGTTCTTCTCTGTCAGCTTTCTCAATGGTTCACACTCTGACGACAGGTTGGGCAAGAACTTCGCAAATATTTCACAAAGCCTATGAAGCGCTGAATGGCCTTGACATTTGAGGGTCGTTCAATCTCTAGTACAGCTCGGACCTTCTTAGGATCTGGACAAAGTCCTTCAGCAATAAGTACATGACCTATGTACTCCACTCCAGTCTTCCTGAGCTGCATTTTGTTCTTGTTCACCTTCAGATTCACCTGACATTCTCTCTCTACTAGACTGATGAGGTTCTTGTCATGATCGGCAATGACTTCATCTCATGTATATACACATCCATACACCAAGAGATCATCAACTTTAGCCTCAACACTTGGCAAGTCTTGGATAACTTCCTGCTGTCTCCCTTGATACTCCTCAGAAGCAGTGGAGATGCCAAATGGATCCAAATGGTGTCCAAAAAGTCATCAAATAGCTACTGCTCTTGTCTAACTTTATCTGCCAGTTTCCATCCTTAGCATCAAGGATCGTGAATACCTTCACTTTGGTGAGCTGGGGTAGAATTTCTTCTATAGTTGCCATTGGGTAGTGAGACCTTCTGAGTGCCTGATTAAAGTCTTTATGTTCTAGGCACTCTCTTATCTTCTAGCTCTTTGATTTTCTCTTTCAGGCTGGTCTTGAGAGCTGCTGACACTCTTCGAGGTAGGTGCCTACTAGACTTGACACTCTCATCAACCTCCCAATGGTATTCACCAGGGAGACACCTAAATCCAGTGAATACATCCTTGTAATCTCATAGAAATTCCTCTCTAGTGAGCAGACTTTTCTGCACCTCTATTACATTGACCTCTTGTAGTACATTGCATGTGACTAGATCAAGACGCTCACTTGCTTGTACAGATGTACACAGATAGCAAAGTAGGGTGATTGGAATCCAACACCTGGAATCTCACCTTGCAATGTGTGCCATTGCAATATACATACAAATCCTGTTGCCCTCTAGGTTGTATCAGTTCTCCACCAAATGGCCTCAGCTTGACCTTGGATGTTTGCAAGTTTGGATCTCCATTTTGCATCACCTCACTCATGCCTTCAAAATTTTTGACACTGCAAGTGGTTTCAGTGTCTATCTGACACTTTATTGGTCGATAGTGAGATTTCCCTGCTATCACATCTGCTTGGACAATCCATTTCTGATCTTGTGTGTTTACATGGCTCACAAGCTCCATGGTATATAATGATCCATCACTGTCATCGTCGGTTTTGCTCTCTGGCACCACAAACTTCACCGCTTGTACTTAGACAGACGCTTTCTGGCAAAATGATTGTTCCTTTTTTTACATTTTTCATACTGTTTACCTCATGCTGGGCAAGCTTCTCTCTCTCTTTTGTTAAAGTCTGGGCTTCTGTTAGGGTAAAAAAAAATACACAGCAGAACCAAAAAGATGCAACACACAGTTTTATTCCAACAATAAGCAATATTCTGTTTTGGGTAGACAGAGTCACCTCACTGATATCAAAGAACCTCATTCAAAGGATCATGGCAAAAGGGTACAATTTAGAAGTGAAGTCATTCTTTTGCATAATTATTAAACACAGATTTTCACTGACTTTATTAGCATTATACATTTGTTCATTTCAAAAGGTAGGAAAAAAGAGGTTGCATCAGTCGGAGGCAACAAACACGTGAAAATTCATGTTGTGCCGTGTTGATGACTGTATGGAAATGTTCACCTTCACCTTAAATTTACATTGATATCTGTTGAGTTTATGGGCCACACAATGGTGATTAAAACTACCCACACTGTACTGGCTTATCTGTCGACGCCGGTTTCTGGCAGCCTCCTTTGACAGTAGAGGCTGCGTCTATCACGTAATAGTAATGGGGCGCTGCATTTCGGGCAGGAAGCATTAATTAATGGACTTCATTCATTGACAGCTCGTTATGCGGATACAAGTCCGTTTAAGCTGTTGCCGGGTTGCAATTAGCAGCACAGTGAAGGGCATCCTCTTCATTTCCATGAATTCTAATTTGCTGCCTTAATTCTTTCTGGGAAGAGAGGGACAAGGTGTTAATGGCTTGGTCTGGAAGGGTCTCTGAGTATGTGGAATGTAGCTTCTGTCTGCTTTTTGTGACTTTGAATTACATACTGGAATTGTCATTTTTCTAAGCCTGTGATATTTTCCTATATTTATACTGACTGGATCCCTAAAACCTCAAATTTCCATACTTTTTGATGATGTCCAAAACAGTATTTACATTCTGACCTCTGTGTTTTGTCTCCTTTCTGTGATGAGTCGGCTTTGCCTTCCACTATACTTCGTGGTCTTCTTCTGTTTTCCATAATTATTCACTGCATGAACTATCTGTCTTGCTCACTGAGCAAGACTGCTTAAATTGTTATTTCATGACTTCTGCACATGGCGATTGCTTTCTGCCTCATAAGCTTATCCTCGCTCAACAAGCTGGATCTTTTGTGCCTAGCACAATCCTGTCTCATTAAATCTTTTTTCAGGATTCCAAACTCACACGACTCAGCCATTTTTCTCAACACTGTCACATATGATTTCATTTTCATGCTGATCACGAGCGTTGAATGTGTACCGTTCAAATATGACATTCATAGCAGGTTCAAAACGTTCCTTCAATTTCTTGCGTATTTCTGCACTTTTCCTTTGTACTTCACTTGTAATGTCTAGTGTAGTGTAAACTCTGTACACTCTTTCCCCATGAGATAACAAAGTAGCTATTCTAATGTTATATGACTTCTTGTCCAGATTAGCTCTGTCCTCACACTGGGATTGGAAAAAAATTCCAGTTTTCTTCTCAAATCCCCTTTCATTTCCATGGATGTTAGTACTGGAATATGTGCTCAATCAGTACTCTTTTCTCTACCGAAATCTGCAACTATTATCAAAAACTATAGTACGAGTGCACTTTTCTGACAAAAGAAATCGACCAGGTTCCCGTGCTTGCAAGTGTGAGCACACAAGGATAGAAAAAAAAAGGCTTCAGTGGCTATTTATTCATTACACTAACCCCACTCGTCCGCAGGAGCGCAGCCAAGCCTGAGGTCACTTTTGTCATCAAAATGCACTATTTCAAATTTACAAAACTCCATCCTTCCACTGAGCAATTGTTCCTCATGTCATTATCTCCAGCACTGGCCCGATAACACTTTCAAAGTATGGAAACAATCCACTCTTGCTCAGCTTTCACTTTGACGCCACGTTTCGTGCCACGTAACCATGTAAGCCTTTATTGTCACATCGTGACCCCTGAGGTCAACACTGGTAGGCTGTATGGCAATTCATGTATGGCAAGCCACTGGTGCGAAAAGAAGCCTAATCGCAAACACTGGTAACTGGTAAGGAAATAAATGTAGAAGGAATCTATTTAAAGACAGGTTCTCCGGGGTGAATTTCAAAGGGCCTGCAACGTCTTCACGTCAGCCTGGATGGTCTAATTTCATTGGCACTGGATGACCCAATCAAACGTCTGAAATCAAGGCACGTCACGTGTTTGTTTGCAAACCATTCGAACGAGAGGGACCACGACGTGAGGTCGTACGCATGCGCGTGGCTGAGAAACGTCGGACGGGAGGCCTCGGCCCCGAATCCCATTTTAAATCTACGGCCTTGTTTACGGGCAAGCTGCGGCGCCGAGGCCAATTACGATTTCATCCGAGCCGCCCTCGCGTCATGGCGATGTACGGAGGGTCGAGACCACGGCCCCGATACCGTGGCGGCTCGGCGCGCGGCTGGTATTCTGAGCCGGAGCGGGGGTTCAATAACCTACCGCCTTCGGGAGTCTTCCAGGCCAACGGGCGCCTGTGGCGAGCACAACGCTGTCTCGGCAAAGGCTCTTCGGCCGCTGTCCATGAGGTGACGTCGGGAGCGGCCCGGGCCGCGGTCAAGCAGTTCGTTCACGATACCAAGTCGGATTACGGCTTTCTAACCGAGAGCGGGGTCCTGGAGGACTTGCAGGGCCATAGGAACATCGGTAAGTACCTGAGGGGTTGGTGGGAACGGAGTCCGGGCCATTTTAAGGGCCCCCGTCGTACGCGCAGCGACCTCCCTCTGCCAAACGCGCGCGGCCGGGGCTAGCAGTGGTGATTTCCACCCCCCCCCCCCCCCCCCAAGATCGCGCTCTCGCCACAACCATACACTAATGCAGTTGTTAGGTGATACCTCATGTCAACCCCTCTGTCTCCTATCTTTGCAGTTCTTCACAGCCCCATCCCAAGTCCTTACTACTCACCTGTTCTGTAATATCATGTAAACAGTAGTGTTAAATGGTATCTGCCCATCTGCATGAATTTGGCATCAATCCACTTAACTTAGTCCTTTTCTCGTTACCATACAACTAAATCAAAACTGATGTACATATTAAGGAGTTAAAGAACATAGAACAGACGTATACCCACCAAAAAAAACTAAACCCTGATTTATGAATTATTCTCCCCAATTGTTAACTTGTGTGTTTCTTTCCAGATGCCAATTTGATTAATTTTCATAATCTCCTGTTCATCTTTGGCATTTAGTAATGGCTGGCAGATCTTCAAGCCTTCCCACCCCTCCATCTCTATAATTGTATTTTTTCAAATCTAGATATGTTGCACATTCTCAGGTCTTTCTGGCCCATAAGCCTGTGCCCCAAAATACACCCATTAACCTACATCCCCATATGTTTTTGAAGGGTGGGAGGAATCAAGAGCACCCAGAGGAAACCCAAGCAGACATGGCCAGAATGTTCAATCTGCTTACAGAGTGCCGGATTTGAACCTGGGTCGCTGGAAGTATAATAGCGCACAGGGATTAAATTGAAAAAGGTGCTTTGACAGATATTTGACCATTAAAATTGAAAAATGTGAGAAAGTATCAGCCTGTGTATTACAGATGAATTTGAAATAATGTCCTATCTGCTTTTTGGGGTTAATGTAAAATATATTGTTGTGCAACCCAGAAAAACCAGTGGAATCCTTAGAATATTTGTTCCCTAACCAATTAATTTACAAAATAAGTTGTCCATGACTGTTTGTTGAAGATTGCTGTGTGTATATCTTATTGTAAAATGGGTCTACTTGAGAAGTGGTTGCTCTGTATTAAGGATATTCTGAATCTGCAGGTGTACTACAAATATAATTTTGCTGCACCATGTATATTTTTTTTACTAATACTGGATCAAATTGTTTAAAACTTCAGCAGTAAATAAGAATTTGGACAGTATGTGGCTTAGAATCTTACTACTCCCAATACTTCTGATCCCTGTCTGCTTGAGGGAGGAACTACACCCCACAGATATAAAAGATTTATTAATGCAGTAACTCCATGAGAAATCTACCAGAAATTAACAATATCAAGACTTATTTCAGTTAACATTGAGAATATTCAGAACCATCATGCACAGATGGAACTTGTGTTTTTTTTTGGAATAAAAAAAATGGATCTGATGAGTAAATTCATGGAATGAATTTGCATCAACAAACTAGAACACGTGAATCTTGAGGGAGGTGGGTGGGGAGGGTAGACACTCATTTCTGTCCTAAAATCGTAAAGATATGGCAAAAATTCTATAGAAGGGCTTCTAGCCAGTTTATTTAAAACACTTTATGGCAAATAAAATATTTATAAAATAGTAATTGTTGTGGAAATCCAGGAACCAATTTAAATTCAGTTGGTCCCTCAAATTATAATAATGCAGTATTTGCTAGTTCAATGGAAAGAACCTCATTATTCTTTGAACATCAAGATATTTTATCCTTTACCTATTTGGTCAGTTTATTGATGCATGTAAAAACATGAATTCATTTGGCAAGATTATCAGTTTCTAACCATTGTGGGCACAGTTGTTCCATTGTATATAATTTCAATTAAAAAAAAACTTGTGATCATTGCAACAATGTTGCATGCTACTGAGGATTGTTTAGTTTATGTAATGAAAATAGATTGATTGACACATCAAATTGTCTGATTAACACTCATTCCTTCAATTATTTTGCGCAATAACCATACAGATCAATTTCAGTGCAATGATATTTCTCAGAATATGGCTGATTCTTTGCCCCATTATCAAACCATTTTTGAAAACGTAGTAAATGCCAATGACTTATTTGTAAGTATGTATTCTACAGTTGTATCATATTTTCCAGCACTGAGTGACATTGCAATAACAACAGTAGTTTGTAACAAGTTAGACCAGGGAAAAGCTTTTTCTTGATGAAATATGAATGCATAGCTTGAATAGTGGTTGAAGACTTTGTATCATACACCCAATTCTGGTTAAAGGATATGCCCAATAAACTTTGCTTTGAAGAAATTCAAAAACTTGTTACTTTCAAGTGAATTCTGATTGGATCATCTCTCTATCTACTCCATGCATTCTTGTCCTTAATGAATGTTGCATATTCTTTGTGGCTCATTGTTTTATGAGAAAGTTTCCAATCAGCATAGACCCCCTTCTTGCCCAACCCTGATCAAAAGATGTAGAAATTTAAGTTGACTCACTATCACAACTGATTTCCAAGTAGGTAATTTCCACACATAGTTGAGTCAAATGTATATGTTTCATTTGTACTATAAGTGCAGTCACAATTGAGATAATTTTACTTGTGTAAACTATGTGAGCATGACATTAATTTTATCTACCATGAAAGTGAAACTACTGGTTTTCATTGCATTTTCATGGGCTGTTTTTCCTGCAACATCACAATATTCAGAATTTATGCCAAGCGCAGCAAGATGTAGCCTGGGAAATTGTCAGATGAATACAATAAACTGGTTATAATGATTGTGACTCTTGCAATATCTTAGCAAGTGCCATTGGTATATAATGAATTGACAGTACATCATGTATTGTTGAGTTAAATGTAATTTTAAAAGTATAAATGAACAGCTTTTGAATCAAAGATTTAAATACGTTGGGCAAGCAAAGGACCAAATGCAATAGGCACGTTATTTGTTAATCAAATCACCAGAAAGATTCTTGACTGCAGGCAACCTGGTGTATTTTCCTTTGAAATATGTGGATTGGTTCATCCCTGCAACTGTTTAATATTCAGAATTTTAAGAGACATAAATGGTCAGAAATGTAGTATAGCTGCTCTAATGAACTGCTTCAGAAGTAGAATTAAATGCTCAGCTTGTTGAATTTGTTGAACTGTAATGGTAAAAGTAACTAAATTCCAAATGTTTGAAATTATTTGCAAACTAACTCAAGTAATGATACTATTCATTGAATAAAAATGGTCAAGGAAAAAGGTGGAATATTCTCAGTGATACTGTATTAGATGATTTCATATGATGGAAGAGGATTCTTTGACAGTGCACAGAGTGAATAAATCACAAGATCATTCTAGCAAATCAATTAAGGTTCAAGGCTCCTTTATTGTCAAGTATATAATCCAAAATGTTTTTTTTGTTTGCCCATAAAGACATGTAAAGAGGTGCCTTATCAAGGAGCCAAAGATAGTCCCTTTAGAGACATTGAGTGTCTGTGGATCCACCACCACCTCCGATGCCACTGCCTCCTGCACCTCAATAACATCCATGAACACATAGCCTTGTGTCTATCCAGTGGAGAATCAATTTCAGGCATCCGAGTCACTCTCCTTGGTCCTGAACACCTGATACAATCAGGAAGCTGTCAGTGCCTGATACCCTTAAGGACCCCTGCTTTTTATTGGCACCCTCACGAATCATGGTGCCAATATCCAGTTCCCACAGGCTGGTTTCCACCAGGGAACCAGGAACCAGCCTGTTGCCTTGTGTGAGTTCTTAAGCCATTGAACCCCTTGCTGGTCGGCTGCTATGGTCTCCTACATTGGAGGGTCTTTTTTCAGTCTTCTCCTCTTTGGCAAGGTCATGTGCTCTCACAGTGGTGCTCTGCTGCTTTCTCCAGAGTCTGCCACCCTCATGGTCTTGGCTGCCAAGCATGGGTGCCATCGCCTTTGACACAACTCTCCATTGGTTCTCATGGTTTTTTTTAAAAAGGCTGTTTAAACCTGAACAGGACCATCACTGTAACAACCAGATAGTTGGTCCCTGCAGAAGAACACTGGAAAATCGATCTTCAGTTCCTATTCTTGGTGGGTCTGCACTTGCAGCAGCTGCAATATCGCTGCCACAAAAAGAAGTATTTGAAGTGTTATTGACCAGCTTCATTTATAGTACTGAATGTAGATCTGGTACGATGTCTGTGATAGCTTTCTATCATTTTTACTGAAGAATGGACTTCAACAAATTTAATCTGTTGTTGTGCAAGTAGCCAAATAGACCTTCCTGTAGAGTAAAATGTACATCCATCAATCTCACCAGAATACCTCTATTTCATTTGAATGGATGTTTCTTAGAAACTTAAATTATTTTAAGTAGATGCATTTTTAAATGTAATGCATGTTTTAGAAAATACCACAAGCCAAATTAAAATAGAATATAAGCAGGATTAGGTTTCATCAAAAAAGAATAATGGATTAAAAAAAGGACTTCCTTCCACTCCCATACCACTTTAAGTAATCCCTATGCCAGCAGTGCTCTGTGATTAGTATGGGGTTGCTTAAGGTGGTATGTGGGTGAAAAGAAAGTTTGAAAACTACTGTTTTAATTATACCTAATTGACTCATTATGTGCATGATTTCATGACTCCACGGTTTCATAACTCCAAAGAAAATGGGCCAATGACAAATTTTCTCAAGCAAAATATTTCAGTAACAATTGGGTCTAGAGCAGTGATTCTCAACCTTCCCTTCCCACGCACATACATAACCACCTTAAACAATCCCTGACTAATCACAGAGCACTGATGGCATAGGGATTACTTAAGGTGGAATGTGAGTGGAAAGAAGAAAGTTGAGAACTGCGGCTTTAGACTATTTTCCTTGCTTTGATATTGGTGAATGCAGTGGGAGAGAGGGGGGTTCACATAATGTAACTTATTTTTTTCACAGGATTAGATGTCATTGATCATACCAGCATTTATCGCCAATGCCTAATTTCATCTAAACTGAATATTCCAAAAAAAGGTAAATTGCAGGAGGAAGAGGAAACCATACAGTAAATGGCAGATTCCTTAGAACCATTGATATCCATAGCTCCCTGAAAGTGAAAACAGGTTGACAAGGTGGTAAGGAAGATGTTCTGGAGGGACTAAGCTGAAAGTGAAAACAGGTTGACAAGGTGGTAAAGAAGGTGTTCTGAGGGGACCATGCTGACCATTGACGGCTCCACTATTGAGGTCATCAAGAGAATCAAGTTCCTTGGAGTTCACTTGGTGGAGAATCTCACCTGGTCCCTTAACACCAACTTCATAGCCAAGAAAGCCCAGCCGTGCCACTACTTCCTGGGAAGGCTGAGGAAAGTTTATCTCCCACCCTCCATCCTCATTACGTTCTATAGAGGATATATCAAGACCATCCTGTGCAACTGCATCACCACCTGGTTTGGAAGCTGTACCTCCTTGGACCACAAGAACCTGCAGGGATAGTGAAGTTAGCAGAAAAGATCATGGGGGTTCTCTTGCTACTATGAAGGACATCTACAACATTCAATGCAAGTGAAAGGCAATAAACATTGTGAAGGACCTCCACACACCCTTTATATAAACTGTTCACCCTTCTGCCATCTGATAGGAGGTACTGCAGCATTCGGGCCTTTGCATATAAATTGGGCAACAGCTTTTCTTCCCCCAAAATATTTGTGGATAAAGTACTGTGAACTGTTTCTGTATACTTCTTAATATTTTAAGTGTTTCATTATTCTAACTTTGTAAATATGCTCTGTGGTCCTGGGGAAATGCTATCTCTTTACCATGGGATCATGGTATGAACGATAAGTAAAGGTGACGACTTGTATGGCATGCTGACCTTCATCAGTTAGTGTATCGAGTATGAAAGTTCACAAATCAGAAACTTTGAAACCAATTTTGGAATGTTATGTGTAGTTCTAGTCACCATATTACAGGAAGGATGTGGAGGCTGTAGAGAGGATGGATGCAGAAGATAATGTTGCCCATGTTTGGAGTGATTGGACAGTCTTGGATTATTTCACCCATTCTCAGCCTGTTTTGGCTATGGCCCTCTTAGGACTCTGCTCAATTTGAAGCAGCCGTTTCATTGGTTTCTTCTGTACTCTTCTGCTACCATTTAATGATTTCATTCTGTGGCCCCCTTAAATGTGCTGTGGCCCTTGGGACCTCATTGAGAATGACTGGTTTAAACTGACCAGTATATTTATATTAATTCATACAGAATGCAAGTTACCTGAAATGCCTTTCTCCTCCCTCAAAAGACATTTCTCTTGAAATTAATAATATTGCTGAAAAACTTAGATTTAATTTTCAGTAACCTGAACTTTTCAAAATTATCATTGTGCTATGTGGGGAAAGATTTTTACAATGCTATTTGAAAAAGTCAGATGGTTTCCTAATGTCTTTAGTATAGATTGTTTACTTATTTCACTCCCTGGTGCAAGTTGTTTACATCATTTATGAAGAAACCTGTGAAATGACACATAGAAACATGTCAGATAGAAAGGAGGCTCTGGTTCTTCCTTAGTACAAAAGTAGGTTTGCAATACATTTCAAAAACTTGAGTTTAAAAATTATCTTCAGATATGAAGCAGCATTTTTGCTAGTTCTCTGCTAGCCTATTGATTTTTGGAAGTGAAGTTCTTCATGGAGTCTTGAGGCAACAAGAGAATGTAATGCTGAAAATGCCAAAACATTTGAGTGCAAATTTTAATAACTGATCAAGATTTTTCAAATTGGTTTACTGCCTCTGCCCAAGTTTAAAAAAATATTTTCTTCTAATACTTAGGCCAATGTGCACTGTAAATATTTAGGCCATTTCGGCCCTTGAGTCCGTGCCACCCAATTAACCCACACCCCTGATACGTTTCAAATGGTGGGAGGAAACCGGAGCCCCTTGGGAAAACCCACGCAGACATGTGGCGAATGTACAAACTCCTTACAGACCGCGCGAGATTCGAACCCCAGTCCAAAATGCTGGTGCTGTGAAGATGTTGTGCTCACTGCCTTGCCAACCGTGTGGCCTGCAGTGGAGACCAGACATAACTTTCATATCAATTTCAATATGCCCAATGTAGTATTTTCAAAGTGAGGTCATATCGTGTACAGCAAGCTGTACAATAAAAAGTGATAATAACCAGATAATATTTTGGTGAAGTTGATTGTGGGAAAATATTGGTAAGAACATCTGGAATAAATCTTCCTGCTCTTCCAAATTGTATTGTATGATATTTTAAAAATTATTTAATAAAGCATATGGTAGGCAATACTCATTTTAACTAATAGCACTGTAGGGAGATTTGTTACCTATAGTTATACTTTTAAAACTCTTTGCAAGATAACTTTGCAATATTTGTACTTTGTATTTTTGGAATTCTTGATCAGTGTCATTCACCAAGTTATTTCACTACTAACAAAATTGCAAGCTTGTGAAATAGATGTAGAAAAATAATTATGCAACCTATTTCATGTGGATTAATTTATAATTTCTTCTTTATTTTCAGTCACTTTATACGGGAGATTTTCAAACTTATCCTACACAAACCAACGTTGTAACTGCATTTTGCTGGAACTGTTGGATGTCAGTGTCTCAGAGTTGCTGTTACACTCCATTAATCGTGGACATTCAATGTGGATGATTCAGCATTGTGCACGGGATGTTCTGAGTGCACTGGCTTTTATTCACCATGAGGGTTACGTGCATGCGGATCTTAAACCATGTAATATTCTTTGGAGTGCGGAGAATGAATGTTTTAAACTCATTGATTTTGGGCTAAGTTTCCAAGAAGGAAATCAGGTAAATTGTGAATAGAAAGTTCATTAGTGTAAGAGAAGAGTATAAATGTTTGGATGGTTTGTATAACTAGTGAAATATTTGTTTGCAGCTCTTGACAGCTAACACAGGTAACTAAGCTAATTACATGCAATTATATTCATTTCCATAGACTCTTCAATATGGAAATACACCTTGATTCAAGGCAACCGAGTGGCCATTTGAGCTTGCCCCATTTGTTTGTACTTGGGTGACATCCCGCTAAGATTTTCCTATCCATGTACTTGTTTAAAGTCTTTACGTATTGTACGTGCTACTCTCACTTCCTCCGGCAGCTCTCTATATACACCCACTTCTGAAAAAGGTGCCCTTCCAGATCCCATTAAATCATTCCCATCTCATCTTAAATGCATGCCCATCTTGGTCTTTGAAAAGATTTTCTGATCTGACATTAAAGCAACCTTTCTAGAGTAAGGGATGTTGGAAACACTGAGAAATACAAAATGACATAAGATGATATTAAGGTGATGATGAAGTAATGAAGCGTAAAACCTGAATTGCATTTATAACAGGTTAAGTTTCGAAGAATTCATCAATCATTACTTCTCTAATAAGTGGATAGTGTTGCCACCCGCTACAAAGAAACACATATACACACAGTGTGGCAAGTTAAGCTCACTCCTTTATTAAGGCCAGAAAGGCTTCTTTTATACTGTTCAAGTTCCTGTTTTTTGCTGATTGACTGAGTCAGGCATATGAATAACAATAATGGGCGGGAAAGTCCATGCATATGAATGCCCTTCTTCCCCACACTGTTTCTGCTGAGATAGCTGGGCAGCTTGACCAAAGCCATTTTAGGTCTGTCTGATGCTGCCCCATCTTCTACCCCTGCCAGTTCGTTGTCCTGGGAGTCACTTTAGCGAACTCTGTCCGCGTCTGCTGCTGCGTGATGCGCTGGCCCGATCTCCACAATTGTGGGCTGCCACATGAACCCCCCCCCCCAGAACCGGCATTACAGTCTATAATGTCCGTAGGTATAGTCCCCAAACTCTTTTGTGGTCTGCCTCTGCATTGAGGTGTTGGTGTCTCGTCTGTGTGGGCAGGCTTGAGTCTATCAGCAGTGAAAACCTTTGGATTATGTTGGAATCTAGGGGTTAAAACAGTATGAAATAAATGATTAATTAATAAGTGTATATTTACTGCATGGTTCAGGGAAAAAGGAATGTGATTAAGTGGCAATCACAGCAGGGAGCAAAGTTGGCTGAGCAAAATTGTCTGCTCCAAAATACAGGGAGAGGAAATGCATAAAACAATTTAGGAGGAATGCTCAAACTAAATGAGGTGGTGAGTAGCACAGGAGACACAGGCCAGATCAGAACAAAGAATGGCCTGTAAGAAACAAAGGGAATGGAAAACAAGTCTAGGAGGAAGATTAAGGCAGGAGGAGGTGTTAAAGAGAACAGCAGAAATTGGCAGGACAAGAACAGAATGGTGATTAGAGATATCTGGGGATGAATTAATTTCTGATCAACACAACAGGATAGTCTGGCCTGGAGGATTAAGATGGGAGTGCGACACCCCAGATATCTGCAAAACAGGAGATGACTTGTGATAACCCTTATGCAAAAAGATCTAGCAAAGGAAGACAACTTTTGTTCTGTATGATAATGAAATCTAGCAAAGGAAGCCAACTTTTGTTCTGTATGATAAGGTTGACCTATATAAACTGAACCAACTGGACAATAGGGGTCAGTCTTGGGGAGTAGCTCACTGTGCAGGTGACCTATGAACTAATGAGTGACCCAGAGCTCTGTTAAGTTTTATTCTTGTGCTGTGTAATAAATTGACTGTTGAACCGAATACCTTCTCCTATCACTTCATTCAAAGAACGCGCTGGACTCAGACTACACATAGACTAAATTAAGAGTAAGTTAAAGCCAGAGTCCGACAATTACCACTGATGTTCAGCTCAAAGGTGGTTCCGTTGTTCCGATGACTTGAAAGGGACCTTCATATGGCTTCTGCAGTGGTGAACGGTGGGGTCCTCTGCGTACAAATATGTACTCACAGTCCTTGAGTTCTTTGGAGATATTAGACTTGGCTTGTCCGTGTCTGGAGGGTTGATTCGGAGCCAGGTTACCAACATTTTCGCGCAGCCTGTCCAGGAAGGTGGTTGTCTCTTCCTTCTGTGCCCCCACACAGAGTGGCAGGTTAAGCTCACTGTTTTATTAGGACTGGAAAGGCTGCTTTTATACTGTTCCAAGTTCCTGCCATTTTTTTTGCCATATGAATAACAATAGCGGGTGGGAACATCCATGCATTTGAATGCCCTTCTTCCCCAGCCTGTTTCTGCTGAGTTAACTGGGCAGCTTAACCAATGCCATTTTAGGGCTGTTGGTCTGATGCTGCCCCAGCTTCTACCCCACCAGTTTGTTGTCCTGGGAGTCACTTTAGTGATCTCTGTCTGCATCTGCTGCCACATGATGTGCTGGCCTGACCTCTTCAATTGCAGGCTGCCAAAATAGCAGTAATTTCTAGCAGGTTTCATGGAGCTAAATAATCAGAAACTGCTTTAATGAGGAGGAGGAAATCTGAAAAATTTCGAATATCACATTTTTTTCATGGAAAGCTTGTGTGCATTGAATGAATCGACAAAATTCTGGGTTAATTGCAGAAACCATATCGATCTCTGCATTCATTACTTCAGGAATTTAAGTTCACAGAAATCTCAACTTGAAATAAAATCATATGAATGAAATAATGTGTATGATCAACTTAAGTTTTTGTAAGCCAAATGTTTCAAGTAATTACAAATCAATAATAGAACAGAAGAAACCTAATTAATCTTTAACACATCTTTAACACACAAGCTTTCCAAAAATATAATGTTCTCAGGAATGTTACAGAACCAAAATTAAGTTGTAAGTAATAAATACAATAACTTGAAAAGATGCTGAGTTAACCTACTTAAAGATAGCGAGATTTAGGATTCAGTCATAATCTTTGTTGTATACTCTATGCAGGATGTAAAGTACATTCAAACGGATGGCTACAGAGCTCCTGAAGCAGAGTTGCATAATATTCTTGCACAGATGGGGTTGGAAAGTAATACAGAATGCACAACTGCAGTTGATATTTGGAGCCTCGGAGTAATTTTGTTGGAAATGTTCTCAGGAATTAAACTGAAAGAGACTATCAGATCTCCACAATGGAAGGTAAGAATCAATATTTATTGAACTACAGATTTAAAATTTGCAGTGTTGCATTAATTTGCAAGGCAATGTCATCTTAAAAATTGGGGTATTTAACATGTGTTCAGAAAAGTAAATTCTAACATTAAAATCAGCTAGAGTAGACAAATTGAGAAAATGGCCATGTTTTATGCTTAAAATACTATGGGTGAGTGGTCCTGTATCTGGCCCTAACGAAGCTGCCCGCCCCCCCCCCCCCCCCCGTTAAAGCATATAATTACAAATGGAATAAAATTAATAGTAAAATTGGGGGAGGGGTCCTCTTTCACCTAAAACATTAACAATTGATAAAATCCTGGACACTTGTTCCGAGGCACAGGTCAAGTGTATTGCGTATTCTTTATGAGCAGGGACAATTTGTGACATTTGAGCAAATTGAGAATAAATATAGAGTTTTAAAAACACAATTTTTCTGCTATTTTCAGTTAAGATCTTAATTATTGGACAAATTAGTTCCAGCACTAACCTTACAGCAAAATAGACACTCTGGTTTGAAAGGGGAGCAAAAATAATTATTTCAAAAATGTATTTCTTACTTCGGGCTGGAATCCCTTGACAAGGGCTTGATAAATCGAGACAAAAGTGGGAATCAGATTTGGGTATAGAAGTTGATCCATTTTGCCTTCCTGACTAATACGATTAATATAAAGTATCGGCAGGTGCAATATAACTTCTTGCATCAGTTATACCTTACTCCACAAAAATTACATAAATTCAGATCAGAAATATTAGACTATTGATGTGGTGAAGAAATAGGTACTTTCTGGGAAGATTTGGGTAATCTGGGGAAAATCTACAGGAATTCGATATTCTCAGGCACCTGAATTATTTTTATTGGGGAATTTAGAAGACACAAGTCCTAAAGTGAGGCTGTCGAAATGTCAATTAAAATTTGTTAAGCTCGCTTTAGCAGTGGCCAGGAAATGCATAGCAGTTACTTGGAAATCTGATTCCCAACTAGGTTTAGCCCACTGGAAGATATAAATGTATAATTGTGTTCCCCTGGAGAAGATCACCTATAACAGTTATGATATATTTTCAAGAATTTTCATACCTCGTGTACTTCAGGGCAAATCTTTAATGATGCCCCCTCCTGTCTTTTCCACCCAGTGTTCTCAGTGTCGAGAACCCTAGATAAGTCAGGTTATTTGTCCCTTGATGGGAGTGGGGTTTATCCTAGGTGAAGCCAATCTTCTTTTTCTTTCTCTTATTTTTTCTTTCTTCTTGTTTCTTGGGGGGGGGGGTGGGAGGGTTTCTCTTATTTTGTTATTCTTTCTCTCGATTATCTTTTTCTCCCTTTGGTTCAACGTGGACATGGAATTTGAATTTTGAAGTATTATAATTTTTCTTTATAATGAATCAGATTTTAACTTTTTCTCACTTTAATATTGATATGCAGATTGATATTTATATTACTTTTGTTAATATTATTGATATTGATGTTTTTCTTTTTGATTATTTTTCATTTCGACTGCATGTTGATTGAAAATTCTCAAAATAAAATATTCAAAAAAAAAAGTGTGAATGGACCTGAAATGTTTGTCTCCACTTCAGCTGGTATAGAATCTGGGGAAAGAGAAAAAACTTCACTAAACAAATGCTTTTCAACTTGGGCTTTCACCAACATCATCTGAAAGCCGTGCTTCTATCCGTTAATCCCAGAAAGAGTAAAGTACTTGACAAACAATGATTTAAAAACCTGCCATATTTTCTTTTTGTATATGGCTAATTATTTTCAGAAGCACAGGTGTAGCTATTTAAAAAGAAGCCCCTTCCAACTTACATCCACAACATCTCGCATGCCCTCCATCACTTGAACAGCTTCCAGTTCTCTGATCTCGACTGCCACATTTTCACTCAGGACATCCATTCTCTATGCAACTCCATTCCTCACACTAATGGTCTCAAAGCCCTTAATAACAGACTCAACCAGTCCCCCTCTATTTCCACCCTCCTCCGCTCGACAGAATTTATTCTTACCCTCAATAACTTCTCCTTTTACTCATTTCAATTTCTCCAGGCTTGTAGATACCCACATTAGTCCCAAGCCATGCATGCTTTTTCATTGACAATAGGGAGCAATCTATCCAACAAGCTTACACTGAGAAGTCTCCTCAATTCTTTACTACATTGATGACTATATTGGTGTTGATTCCTGACATATTGATGAGCTCGTCAACTTTATCCACTTTGATAACTTTCACTCCAACCTCAAAGTCACTTGGTCCATCTCTTGCATCATTCTCCCATTTTATGATTTTTATTTCTCTTCATATATTTTCTACAATCCACTTAGTCCCACAATTACCTTGACTATACCTCTTCACATCCTATCTCCTATAAGGATTCTATTCCTTTTCTCTTAATTCCTCCATCTCTGTCAATTCTGTTCTCAGGATGAGGCCTTGCATTCCAGAATGTCCAAAATGTTGTCGTCCTTCACAAAATGTGGCTTCTCCTCCACTACATTTAACTCAGCACTTACTCGTATCTCTTCTATCCCCTCCACCCCCAGATGCAACAAGCACAGGATTCTCCTTGTCCTCCCCTACCATCCTACCATAATACTATTCTCCACAGTTTCTCTACCTACAATGTGATCCCACCAACAGACTCATCCTCCCCTCCCCGCTCCACTTTTCTCAGAGTGCTCCCTCCAGGATTCACTCCTCCACTCATCAATTCCCACTCATCAATTCCCACTCATCAATTCCCACTCATCAATTCCCACTCATCAATTCCCACTCATCAATTCCCACTCATCAATTCCCACTCATCAATTCCCACTCATCAATTCCCACTCATCAATTCCCACTCATCAATTCCCACTCATCAATTCCCACTCATCAATTCCCACTCATCAATTCCCACTCATCAATTCCCACTCATCAATTCCCACTCATCAATTCCCACTCATCAATTCCCACTCATCAATTCCCACTCATCAATTCCCACTCATCAATTCCCACTCATCAATTCCCACTCATCAATTCCCACTCATCAATTCCCACTCATCAATTCCCACTCATCAATTCCCACTCATCAATTCCCACTCATCAATTCCCACTCATCAATTCCCACTCATCAATTCCCACTTGTGCATACACTTGCACCACCATTCAGGGCCCAAACAGTCCTTCCAAGTGAAGCAACACTTGTGAATTTTCGGGTCCAGTGCTCCAATGTGGTCTCCTCTACAGGTTCAAAATTAAAATTTATTGTCAGGGTACATATATGACATCACTTACAATTCTGATTTTCTTTATAATCGGAAAGACTGGATACAGATTGAGAGATTGTCTCGTTGAACATGTTTACTCTATCCGCTGCAATAGAAAAGACATGCCAGTAGCCAACCATTTTAATTCCGCACACCATTCCTGTACCAACATGTATATCCATGGCCTCATGCATTGCCAAACTAAGGCTACCTGCAAATTGAAGGAACAGCACCTAATATTCTGTCTGGGCACACTCCAACAACATTGCATTAACATCAATTTCTGTTAAACCCCTTTCCTGTGTCTCTTTCCCTACCCCCCCTATCCTTTCCTCCCCTTGCCTTCATTCTCCATTCAGAGAGCTATCCTCTTTCTATCATTTCTCAACTTTTTTTCTATTCTACCCTCTCACTTCTGTCCATCATTTAACTCTTATGAGTTACCTCTCCTTGCCCCTTTCCCATTGGTCTCCTTTCCCTATCCCTGTTCCCTTTCCTTTTTATTTTGGCACCTGCCTGTTTTTGCTCATACTTTCATGAAGGACTAAGGCCAATAACATTGGTTACCCGTTACTTCTTTTCTTTAAATATTTTATTTAAATTTTTAAAATCAAACATGTAATAAACAAAAACAGGAAAAATTTGAATACAGAGTAAAAATAATGGTCTATGATATATGATGGCTAAAATGATGAAATTATATGATGAAAAGTTATATGATGAAAAGGTGGTTACGAAACAAAGTCCCAAAGAGGTGAAGAGAAGAAAAAGAGAGAAAGGGAAAGAGAAATAAAGATTATTGGAGATCTGTTGTCAACCCCACAAATTTCACATTTCAAAGTTTACCTGGATCTCGAGGGAATGGGTCTTGTGGGTGAGATGGGGCACAATTAAAGATTTGTATTTGCATGTTATAAATATGGCTGCCATATTTTTAAGAACATGACATACTTATTTCTTAGTTTATGGGTAATCTCAAGGGGAAACACAGTTATGCATTTTTGCATTTCAGTAATCAGACTTTCAAGTAACTGATGTACATTTCTGGCTACTGCCAATGCAATCTTGACAAATATGGTCTTATACTGGCAAAATTTCCCAATAAGAATACTTTTGGGTTCTGTGGAAATTGAATTTCTGTAATTTGCTCTGAGTTTCTGCAGATCTACCAAAAATTGTCTTGCCTTGGAACATGCTGAAGTTGAATGTAAAAAAAAAAGTTCCTATATCCTCACAACACCTAAAGCATTGATCCAAATTGTCTAATTTTAATTAATTTAGTTTTTGCAGCATAAGATATAGCTAGTGCAAAAAAATTATATTGCACCAATCTGTACCTTGCATTTATTGTGTTTGTCATACAGTCCCGGCATAAATCAGACCAGTTTTGATCACCAAAACTGATTCCCATCTCTGCCTAGACTTGCGTGCACCCCCTGAATAAGGGATCCCATTTGAAGTAATAAATGCATTGCTGAAGTAAATTTCTTTTGAATCAAGAGTCTCCACAACACTATTCTTTGATAGTCATTGTCGGACCCAATTTATCCTTTAAATGGAAAATAGCAGAATATTGTATTATTACTAAACTTGTTTTATAATTGTTCAAATGA
The DNA here is from genome assembly GCF_036971445.1 of Narcine bancroftii. Taxonomy (NCBI): domain Eukaryota; kingdom Metazoa; phylum Chordata; class Chondrichthyes; order Torpediniformes; family Narcinidae; genus Narcine; species Narcine bancroftii. The sequence continues at coordinate 71,651,597 of NC_091473.1, read as the reverse complement.
CATAAGTTGCCCCTGCTCATAACAATTCTCAATAAATCTTTTTGGGACTAGGTATCTAAAATCTTATTACTCATTGTTAAAGGTATAAGTCTATTCTGAGTCAGGGCCTGATTTGAAAGATTTTATGGTGTATCCGGCGTACAAGTCGACCCAAATTTTATGGCTGCCTGAGGTGCCCCGTTGACTGGCATGTATGTCGACCCCCCTCCCCAAAGCTTGTGATACCTGAGATGGGCCATTGATGAGATACGTCAACCCCCATAAATGGCACGGATTGTTCTGCTGGGCATTGGCTTGAGGTGATTGCTATCATGGAGGGTTCATCGACACAACAGATGACAGAAATATAAAGCAGCTTTATGTTGAAAGTGATAGAAATGGCCAAGAAAACCAACAACTGCACTGCTGCAAGAAAATTTGATGAGCATGAGAAGTTGGTAAGAGATTGGAGGAAGAAAGAAGAGACTTTAGGAAGCATACAAAAATTCAATGTTCATTGAGAAAAGGAATCGTTCGTTTGCCAGAGTTAGAAAATCACGTTGCAAAATGGATATGTGAACAGAGGCAAGATTGTTACATAGTCACCCAAACTAAAATAAGAACATTTGCACTGCAGTGGGCCAAGTTGCACCCAGACCTCAGTTATGATTTTGAGGCTACAGTAGACTGGTACACTCATTTCATGAACAAGAAAAATCTGGTATTACACCAAAAAACAAAAACTGCACAGAAATTACCAAAAGATCTTGATCATAAAGTTGCTTTCACCAGTTTATTTTACAGAACCGGCAGAAACACCAGTTTGCATGGGCAAATGTCAGAAACATGGACAAAACCACCATGAATTTTGACATGATAGGCAATAGAACAGTGGAATGGAAAGGTGTTAAAACTGTGCAAACAATAAGTAAAGGCCACAAAAGGACCTGGATTACCATGGTGTTGACGTGCATGGCTGGTGGGACAAATTTAAGACCCATGATAATCTTCAAACACAAAATTAAACTGAAAATGAAATTCCCTGCAGGTATTTTTGTACATTTTCATGTAAAAGAATGGATGGATGAAAATGATGTAAAACTATGGATAGACAATATGTGGAACAGGCGGTTTATATAAAGAATGGAGTTTGCTGGTCTGGAATATGTTTTCTAGCCACTTAACTGTGAAGTTAAAAGTAGATTAGCACTACATAATACTTGGTGGATTTTCCTGGGTAGTTCGATGTCAATATTACAACCTCTCAATGTCTGCTTGAACAAGCCATTGAAAGAACATGTGCGTGAGGAATGGAATACATGGATGTCAAGTGCAGAAAATTAGTTTACAAAAGGCGGGGCAATGTGTGCTGCATCACCTGATGTGCTATGTGACGTTGTGCTCAAGGCATGGGATAAAGTTAGAGACTGATAAAAATCATTTAAAAAGTGCAGTATCTCTTGCGGAATTTAAGGTATGGAAGGTGATTGTTGGACACTGGTGACAAAGCTGAAACTGCCTCATCAGATACAGACTGAGATCCATAAACTGTCAGGGTATGGATGTGCTTGCTGCCATCTGCTTCAGATAATGAGAACAAGAGTGATTGTGAAGGGTTCTAAATGTGTTGTTTTCAGTAAAAATCTCAATGAAAATCAGTCACAGTCAGGTTTATTTTTGGTCTTTCAAGGGTTGATTTATACACCGAATTGGTTTTTGAAGGGTCGACTTGTATGCTGGATCAGTGAGGATTGGATTTTGAGCTGAATTTAAGGTTTCAAAAATGCATCTGGTGTATAAGTCGACCCTTGTTTTTTGAGACATTTTTTGGGTTTCATGACGACTTGTATGCTGAAATATGTGGCATATGTATTAACAAGAGAGTTTCTTTCTCACCAGCTATTACTTTTGAGTGCCATTTATATATAAAATCCCCAGCTAGCCTCTCTCCCACTTTATACAGTTCTATTTTTACCCATGAAGGATTATCTCCTCCCTCAAATAGGGAGTTAAGAAATTCCATGTTAATTTTTCTATGGAGACTCTTGTCATCTACCTTTCCAAAGAAATTTTCTGACATGATTATTTATTCCTGAAAAAAAACCGGAGGCAATGGTATAGTCAGTGTCTGAAAGAGATATTGTGCTCTTGGAAATTTATTCATTTTTACATAATTGACTCTACCAACTAGCATAGCCATCCATCCACCTGTTCAAATCTTCTTCAACCTTTTTAAGCAAGGGGAGATGATTTAGTATGTATAAATTCTGTAGGTTATTAATCTGTTTTAATCCCTAAATATTTTATCCCATTTGGTGGCCATTTAAATTGAGTATTTGGCATTGGCTATTGTCCCCACCTATAAGCAGCATAATTTTGCTTTATCACAATTTATTTTATAACCTGACTTTCCTATGCTCTTCCAGTTTTGAGTACAATTTCTGTAATGAAGTTACTGGTTCTGTCAAATATATCAATATGTCATCTGCAGATAAATTAATCTTGTGTTTCTCCTGGTTAACCCAGAATCCCTTATTGCCTGGATCTCACCAAATTGTTTTGGCTAACAGTTCTATAGCCAATATAAAGAGAATATAAAGTGGATATCTTTGCTAGATCTAGTTAAAGGGAATGCTGGAAAAGTTTGTCCGTTAGTTACAACTTTGGCTTTGGGTTCATTATACAGTAAGACCTCGTTGGAACATGGGTCCAAGATTTCATACCGCGTTACAGCCAAGTCGCAGAACAGGTACATAAATGTCATGTTTCAGGAAGCAGGAAAACAGAATTTAATAAGCCCACCTGATTTGTGCTGCCGTATCCACCCCCTTCCAGTCACGCTGCTATCTCCCCCTGCACCCCTCTCGCCCGCCTGACTTGCGCTCCCAATCTTCCCCCTCGCCCGCCTGACTCGTGCTGCCAGTCTTCCCCCTCGTCCGCCCGACTCGCGCTGCCAGTCTCCTCCACTTGCCCGTCATAAAAGTCAATTTTTTGAGTTTGTGGCTGTTAGCCACTGTTAGCCTGCCATCCTAAATTCAATGTTTGGGGTCCACAGACTCCTGCGCTATAAGCAATTCCACGGATTAACAAATCACGTTCTAACGAGGTTTCACTGTATAATGCCCTAATCCAATTTATAAAAGTTTGCCCTAATCCAAATCTTTCCTGTACTTGAAATTAAAAATCCCATTCTAGCCTTTTTTGCGCCCAGGGCCACAGCTACGCTCAAATCACCTCTTGTTTGGGCCAAATAAATTGCAGACTGTCTCTTATGATCCATATTTGTTAATTTTGGCAAAAGTTTTGCAAGCCTATTTGCCAAGTCTTTGGCAATAATTTTATAATCCAAATTCAATAACGAAATTGGTCTACATGATGACAACTTCAGTGGGTCTCTCTTTTTTTAGTTATCAGTGTAATTATTGCCGTGGTTACCTTTTAGATGTTGTGTAACTTGCTTAGTTTTTCCAGCACTTTTGTGTAATGCCCTGCAACTGCATCGTCTGCAGACTTGCCAATTTAACATTTTAGGGTGGCATGGCGGTAGCGCAATGCCTTTTCAGCACCAGCGATCAGTACCAGGGTTCGAATTCTGTGCTGTCTGTAAGGAGTTTGTACATTCTCCCCTTGTCTGTGTCAGTTTTCCCCAGGGGTGCTGGTTTCTTCCCACTGTTTGAAGCTATACCCAGGTATAGGTTAATTGGGTGTAAATTTGGCAGCATGGACTCATGGGCTGAAATGGCCTGTTACCGTGCTGTATGTCAAAAGTTTTTTTTTAAAATTAGCTTTCTTTATGTGTAGCTGACAGTTGTAATCAAAAAAAATATTTTTGTCTATTCTATTTCTTTGGAACTTTATTTACAAAGTGTATTTTAGGAAGGGGTACACCCTGAATCTTTTGTTGCTCCAGCAGATTGTTTCCTGTTTATTGAGCCTGTGATTTAAACTTGAGTAGAAGTATTTAAAAACTCAAAATATAATGTTTTAAGGAAGGAGGTTTTGATTATAGAACCTTACAGTTGAAGGAATTGTTGTGGGTGGTGGAACAATTGAAATGAACAGGATACCAGATACCAGATCTGAAGGGATGCTACTGTCTGTCTGACAACGTTATAGGCCTGATGGTGATTATATGATAATAGGAGGGGTGAGATCATGGAGGGAAATAAGGATGAATATTTTTGAAATTAAAAAGGTTATTGCTTACTTTGGAACCCATATGAATCATCAAACACAAGACATATATGATTGCTGTGAGTTTGGACACAATGGGATGTGGACCTGAGAAATCTAATGAAAAGAACATGCATGAGAAGCACGGAACCAAAGGATGAAATAGTATGCAGCAGAATGAAGGAGATAATGAGCTGAATTTTGGCACAAAAATTCATCCATAAAGTTGATGCATTTCCTGACTTGGAGATGGTTTATCAGATTCATTCCAGAAATGAATTGGTTAGCTTATGAGGAGTAGCCTGGGAGTATGCACATTGGTGTTTAGAAGAATGAGAGGAGAATCTTACAGATTTCACACACAAATTATGAAAGGAATAGATAAGATAGCTGGTGATAGTAGAACCCACCCCCCATTCCCCTCCTGTTTTGTTGAGATTTGGGATAGTAGATTTAAGACAGAAAGCAATGAACCTGTTGAATTCTCTGCCCAAGGAAGCAATGGAGGCTGCCTCATTAAATGTATTTAAGGCAGATAGGTTTTTAAGGGTTCTGGTAAACAATTGAGTAAGTGGTGCGGAGACAGGGCAAAGCAACCACAATCCTATTGAATGGCAGAGACTGCTCAAAAAGCCAGATAGCACACTCTTGTTCCCATTTATTTAAAGTTTGGTTATAAGGAGGTCAAATATGGTATCAAAGTTGCAGAACAGCAGTTCAAGAGATGGATGAATTAATGAAGGAACTGAAAGTAGTTGTTTTGGTCCTTCTGAATGATAACTAAATCAGTTTTTGACTTCAGTGGATTTAAAATATTTCTGCCAGAACAGGAAACATGGATGAGATGTACCACTTTATACGTATCAGTACAAATAAACCACTTGCCACTAAAGGCCAGAAAACTTTAGTATTTTGATCGCATTCTCAGTGCCATCTGCACATTCTTTGGTACAGTGTATCACTCTGTCCTTTTGATAAGAAAGTATCTGATTTACATTCATCTAAACTGTTGGACTCACATAAGGCAAAGTGGAAATAGAAAGGAGCCAAATCTGACCAAAAATAAGATGATGAAATGTACTTGGATTAAGTTGGAAAACATAGGCCCAAGCACTTATTTGAACATTCTTGTGAAGTTTCTGAATATGGGAAGATGATGCCAGAAAATGATTTTGAGTCTGGCTCTGTGGCTCAGAAGGGAAGGGGGGAGAAGAGGAGAGCAATAGTGATAGTGGAAACAAGAGAGTCGGACGTGATAGAGACGCGCTATGTTACCTTCCAAGTGCCGGGTCAGGGACATCTCAATTGAGTCCACAATGTTCTCAAGAGGAAGGGTAAGCAGCCAGAAGTTGTGGCACACATTAGTTCCAACGACAAGGATAGAAATAAGGATGAGGTCCTGCAGAATGAATATAGGGCATTAGGAGGGAGGCTTAAAGAAAGGACTTCAAGGGGATAATCTCTGGATTACTACCAGTGACGTGTAACCATTGAGGGTAAGATTAGGAAGTTATAGCAGATGAATGAGTGGCTGAAGAATTGGTGTAGGGGGCAGGGTTTCAGATTTGTCGACGATTGGGATGTCTTCTGGGGAAAGGGACAGGTTACATCTGAACTCGAGGGAATTAATATTCTTCAGGGTAGATTTTCTGGGGAAGGCTTAAACTAGGTTGGCAACAGGATGGCAACCAGAATATTAGGTCAGATGACGGAGCAGTTGGTGGGAAGGTAGATGTATCATGCAGTGAAATTGTAAAGAAGGATAGGGAATAAAAACAGTCAGTTGGATGGGTTGAAATGTTTAATGTGAGAAATATTAACAATAAGGGCGATGAACTTTGTAGCTCAGTACATGGAATTGCCATTTTGTGGCTATCACAAAGACTGGGAAGTTGCGAGGGCTGGATTGGCTGTTTGATATTTCTTTCTTTTTTTTCCTCTCAATTTTTTATTTTTCACACCATAAATCACATTAACCATGATACACACTTTTTCCTTTTCACACATATACAGTGCCATTTTCTCCCCCCCCCCCCCCCCTCCTCCCATCCCTACCTCCCCCCTCCCGTCCATTTAAGGTACAAAATCTAGGATACATTAAACCAGTTAGACAATGTTGTCATTCAATAAAAATACACCAGAAATTCCACTGAGTCCATTCTTTTCATTTCCTTTTCCTTCCGTTAACTTAGGTAGTGATTGTCCCCGGTAGGTTTTCGCTCTTGTGTTTCATGTAAGGCTCCCATATTTGTTCGAATATTTCAATATTATTTCTTAAACTATATGTTATTTTTTCTAATGGAATACATTTATTCATTTCTATATACCATTGTTGTATTTTTAAATTATCTTCCAATTTCCAGGTTGACATAATACATTTTTTTGCTACGGCTAGAGCTATCTTAACAAATCTTTTTTGTGCATCCTCCAAATCAATTCCAAATTCTTTGTTTTTTATGTTACTTAGGAGGAAGATCTCTGGATTCTTTGGTATATTGTTTTCTGTTATTTTATTTAATATCTGATTTAGATCTTCCCAAAATTTTTCCACTTTCTCACATGTCCAGATTGCATGAATTGTTGTTCCCATTTCTTTTTTACATCGAAAACATCTATCAGATATTGTTGGGTCCCATTTATTTAACTTTTGAGGTGTAATGTATAGCCTGTGTATCCAGTTATATTGTATCATACGTAACCTCGTATTTATTGTATTTCTCATCGTTCCAGAGCATAACTTCTCCCATGTTTCCTTTTTTATCTTTATATTTAAATCTTGTTCCCATTTTTGTTTAGTTTTACCATTTGTTTCCTCATTCTCCTTTTCTTGCAGTTTAATATACATATTTGTTATAAATCTTTTGATTATCATTGTATCTGTAATCACATATTCAAAGTTACTTCCCTCTGGCAAACTCAAACTGCTTCCTAATTTATCCTTCAAGTAGGACCTCAATTGGTAATATGCCAGCGCTGTATCTTGAGTTATGAAATGGTGCAGCCGAGATAGGTAAACTGGTTGACCGTTTTGAGTTTTGTGTGCCCAATGGAGATGTGGGGGGGGCTGGCTGATGGAGGACCTCAGTTTTCTTCAGGCTGACTTCCAGGCCAAACATTTTGGCAGTTTCCGCAAAGGAGGACGTCAAGCGCTGAAGAGCTGGTCAGATGCAAGGATCGACAATGAGATAGACAACAGTCTCGCCAAGGCAAATAGCACCTTTGGAAGACTACACAAAAGAGTCTAGAAAAACAACCAACTGAAAAACCTCACAAAGATAAGCGTATACAGAGCCGTTGTCATACCCACACTCCTGTTCGGCTCCGAATCATGGGTCCTCTACCGGCACCACCTACGGCTCCTAGAACGCTTCCACCAGTGTTGTCTCCGCTCCATCCTCAACATCCATTGGAGCGCTTTCATCCCTAATGTCGAAGTACTCGAGATGGCAGAGGTCGACAGCATCGAGTCCAAGCTGCTGAAGATCCAGCTGCGCTGGATGGGTCACGTCTCCAGAATGGAGGACCATCGCCTTCCCAAGATCGTGTTATATGGCGAGCTCTCCACTGGCCACCGTGACAGAGGTGCACCAAAGAAAAGGTACAAGGACTGCCTAAAAAAATCTCTTGGTGCCTGCCACATTGACCACCGCCAGTGGGCTGATAACGCCTCAAACTGTGCATCTTGGCGCCTCACAGTTTGGCGGGCAGCAACCTCCTTTGAAGAAGACCGCAGAGCCCACCTCACTGACAAAAGGCAAAGGAGGAAAAACCCAACACCCAACCCCAACCAACCAATTTTCCCCTGCAACCGCTGCAACCGTGTCTGCCTGTCCCGCATCGGACGTCAGCCACAAATGAGCCTGCAGCTGACGTGGACTTTTTACCCCCTCCATAAATCTTCGTCCGCGAAGCCAAGCCAAAGATCTTGAGTTATATTGTATTTATCTTTCATTTGTTCAAAGGATAATAATCTATTTCCTGAAAAACAATTTTCTATTCTTTTAATCCCTTTTTTCTTCCATTCTCTATATGAAAGGTGATCTATTGTAAAAGGGAGTAACTTGTTTTGCGTCAATATTAGTTTTGGTAATTGATAATTTGTTTTATTTCTTTCTACATGAATCTTCTTCCAAATATTGAGTAGATGATGTAATACTGGAGAACTTCTATGTTGTACCAATTTTTCATCCCATTTATATAATATGTGTTCAGGTATCTTTTCCCTTATTTTATCTAATTCTAATCTGGTCCAATCTGGCTTTTCCCTTCTTTGATAAAAATCTGATAGGTATCTTAATTATGTGGCTCTATAATAATTTTTAAAGTTTGGCAGTTGTAAGCCTCCTTGTTTATACCATTCTGTTAATTTATCTAGTGCTATCCTCGGTTTCCCCCCTTTCCATAAAAATTTCCTTATTATTTTCTTTAACTCCTTGAAGAATTTCTCTGTCAGTTGTATTGGCAATGCCTGAAATAGGTATAATATCCTTGGAAAAATGTTCATTTTAATACAGTTTATCCTTCCTATTAGTGTTAGTGGTAAATCTTTCCAATACTCTAAATCGTCCTGTAATTTTTTCATTAGTGGATAATAATTGAGTTTATATAGTTGGCCGAGATTTTTATTTATTTGTACACCTAGGTATCTTATTGCTTGCATTTGCCATCTAAATGGTGATTCCTTCTTAAATTTTGAGAAATCCGCATTATTCATAGGCATTGCTTCACTTTTATTTACGTTGATCTTGTAACCCGACACTTCTCCATATTCCTTCAATTTCTTATATAATTCTTTTATTGATAGTTCTGGTTCTGTTAAGTATACTATAACATCATCCGCAAATAAACTGATTTTATATTCCTTGTCTTTTATTTTTATCCCTTTTATATTGTTTTCTGTTCTTATCAATTCTGCTAGTGGTTCTATAGCTAACGCAAACAATAAAGGTGATAGTGGGCATCCCTGCCGTGTTGACCTGCTTAAGTTAAATTGCTTTGATACATGTTCATTTACTGTCACTTTCGCTAATGGTCCCTTATATAATGCTTTAATCCAATTAATATACTTCTCCGGTAAACTGAATTTTTGCAATACTTTGAACAAATAATTCCATTCTACTCTGTCAAAGGCCTTCTCTGCGTCTAAAGCAACTGCTACTGTTGGCGCTTTATTCCCTTCTACTGCATGAATTAAGTTAATAAATTTACAAATATTGTCTGTTGTGCGTCTTTTTTTTGATAAATCCAGTTTGGTCTAGATTTACCATTTTCGGTACATACTCTGCTAATCTGTTTGCTAATAGTTTAGCTATTATCTTATAATCTGTGTTAAGTAAAGATATTGGTCTATATGATGCTGGTGTGAGTGGATCTTTCCCTTGCTTTAGTATTACTGTAATTATTGCTGTTTTACATGAATCTGGTAAGCTTTGTGTTTTATCAGTCTGGTTGATTACTTCCAGGAGGGGCGGAATTAATAAGTCTTTAAATGTTTTATAGAATTCTATTGGGAATCCATCCTCTCCTGGTGTCTTATTATTTGGTAATTTTTTTTATTATCTCTTGTATTTCTACTATTCCAAATGGCTCTGTTAATTTATTTTGTTCCTCTATTTGTAGTTTTGGTAGTTCAATTTTAGTTAGAAATTCATCTATTTTCCCTTCTTTCCCTTCGTTTTCAGTTCGGTATAATTGTTCATAGAATTCTCTAAAGTTTTCCTTAATTTCTTTTGGATTATATGTAATTTGTTTGTCTTTTTTCCTTGATGCCAATACCATTTTCTTAGCTTGTTCTGTCTTAAGCTGTCATGCTCGGATTTTGTGTGTTTTTTCACCTAGTTCATAATATTTCTGTTTTGTCTTCATTATATTCTTCTCCACCTTATATGTTTGTAGTGTTTCATATTTTATTTTTTTATCTGCCAATTCTCTTCTTTTAGTTGTATCTTCCTTCATTGCTAATTCTTTTTCTATATTTACAATTTCCCTTTCCAACTGCTCTGTTTCCTGATTATAGTCCTTTTTCATCTTGGTTACATAACTTATTATTTGCCCTCTAATGAATGCTTTCATTGCATCCCATAGTATAAACTTATCTTTCACTGATTTCGTATTTATTTCAAAATACATTTTAATTTGTCTTTCAATAAATTCTCTAAAATCCTGCCTTTTAAGTAACATGGGGTTTAATCTCCATCTATACATTCTTGGAGGGATGTCCTCTAACTTTATTGTCAATATTAAGGGTGAATGGTCCGATAGTATTCTAGCTTTATATTCTGTTTTTCTTACTCTATCTTGCATACAGGCTGATAACAAAAATAGGTCTATTCTTGAGTATGTTTTATGTCTAGCCGAGTAATATGAATATTCCTTTTCCTTTGGGTGTTGTTTCCTCCATATATCCAAAAGTTGCATTTCTTCCATCGATTTAATTATAAATTTGGTTACTTTGTTCTTTCTGTTAATTTTTTTCCCAGTTTTGTCCATATTTGAATCCAAATTCAGGTTGAAATCCCCTCCTATTAATATGTTCCCTTGCGTATCTGCTATCTTAAAAAA